>NC_069506.1:296264302-296564302 GCF_027579735.1 Bombina bombina | reverse complement strand
TCAAAAATGTCTGTCATAAAGAGAGGAAAAAATACTGATTCACACATAATTTGTGTATCAATGAATATTATTTAAATGGATTTAACTGCATGTAATAGACACTTCTATAAAGAATAATATGCACAGATACTGATATAAAAATCCAGAATAAAACTGTTTAAAAACTTACTTAGAAGCTCCCAGTTTAGCACTGTTGATGAGATAAGGCTGGGGCACCCAGTGAAATGGTCTGGGGGAAACAGGAATAGATGCTTCCCCCTCCCCTGCATATAAGAAGACAGATTATACAAACAGGAGCTGCTGGAATATGTAGACGTCAGTATACATCTAAAACGTTGCAGCTTGGTTAGGAGAAAATCAGCACAACGTTATTAATAAATAAGCAAAACTATACATTGTTACAAAACACTCCCAGATTGGCTATATAAATGGATCATCTGCAAAACATTTATGCATAGAAAAATCTATTGTACAATGTTTGTCTATAAGCTACTGTGACTTTTTTAAGACTCAGATAATTTAACATAGAGCTTGCTAAAAGCAAATTCTGAGGTAATGATCAACACAAAGTCTAGATGGACCAGAGGTAGTATGAATAGCTTTATAAATCTTTTAAAAAAAAGACAAATTAAAGGACATACAAGTAAAGGAAAAAGCAAAAATGAAGAATAAAGAAAAGTAGTAGAACTGTAATTTAAATATAAATATCCTCTGCGGGAGAACCACCCAAAGTAGAACCTTTACTCATCTCAAGACAGCCTATAGAACCTTTACTCGTCTCAAGACAGCCTATAGAACCTTTACTCGTCTCATGACAGCCTATAGAACCTTTACTCTTCTCATGACAGCCTATAGAACCTTTACTCGTCTCAAGACAGCCTATAGAACCTTTACTCATCTCAAGACGGCCTATAGAACCTTTACTCATCTCAAGACGGCCTATAGAACCTTTACTCGTCTCAAGACGGCCTATAGAACCTTTACTCGTCTCAAGACGGCCTATAGAACCTTTACTCGTCTCAAGACGGCCTATAGAACATTTACTCGTCTCAAGACGGCCTATAGAACCTTTACTCGTCTCAAGACGGCCTATAGAACCTTTACTCGTCTCAAGACGGCCTATAGAACCTTTACTCGTCTCAAGACGGCCTATAGAACCTTTACTCGTCTCAAGACGTTTAGTGTTCCTTTAAGAATAAACGTGTATAAGCCATCTTTTTCTTCTAACAAATTAGCACTATTTCTTACTGCACTGTTGTTTGCACAAGGGTTTAAAGGGACAGTAAACATAGAAAATAATGTTATATAATTCTGCACATAGTGCAGAATCATATAACATTATATTAGTGCTAGAGTTATATAACCTAATATTGCCTGCTAAGTTTTATTGAAAAATAGTGTTTTCCAGACCCGCTCTCTGTGCTCTTCTAGTGGGTCTGTTTTTTACACAGAGCGCATCTGACCAGCTGTCTAGTCACAGCCTGGCCCGACCGCGCCTACACTCAGTGCAGCTCGCTCCTGCTCTGTCTGGCAGCGGGAGCGAGCTGCACTGAGTGTAGGTGCGGTCGGCCGGGCTGTGACTAGCGGGTCTGCAAAACACTATTTTTCAATAAAACTTTGCAGGCAATATTAGGTTATATAACTTTAGCACTAATATAATGTTATTTAATTCTGCACTATGTGCAGAATTATATAACATTATTTTTTATGTTTACTGACCCTTTAACATATACAGTCAGCTGTGCAAGTTACCTAAACCATCTATTTGATTTGCAGCATTTTGAAGCCTAGATAACAGAATTAGCTTTTTAGCCTCTCGAGGAAGTGTGATTCAGATAATACAAAACATCTTTCCAATAATTTTCTTATAATATCAAGTTTGCTTTATTCATTTTGTATCCTTTTTGTTTAAAATGACTCTACCTGAATCCTGTAAGTTTACTTTGCACATTTTCTTCTGGGAGCACTGGTGCTTCAGTCTGAACTGATTAACAACCCGTGACTTAGCAGGAATACGTTCTTGCTGCTTGAGAATTGATATACAAGTTGCACAGTAATAGCATAACATCAAATTACTGTAATTTCTAACCAGCTATATGCAGGAGCAACTGACTAACCTACCTCTGCACTAGTACCATAAACTGGTGTTGCAAGCAGAATAACCTACCTCTGCACTAGTACCATAAACGGGTGCGGTAAGCAGAATAACCTACCTGTGCGCTAGTACCATAAACCAGGTGCGGTAAGCAGAATAACCTACCGGTGCGCTAGTACCATAAACGGGTGCGGTAAGCAGAATAACCTACCGGTGTGCTAGTACCATAAACGGGTGCGGTAAGCAGAATAACCTACCGGTGCTCTAGTACCATAAACAGGTGCGGTAAGCAGAATAACCTACCGGTGAGCAAGTACCATAACGGTAAGCAGAATAACCTACCGGTGCTCTAGTACCATAAACAGGTGCGGTAAGCAGAATAACCTACCGGTGCTCTAGTACCATAAACGGGTGCGGTAAGCAGAATAACCTACCGGTCTGCATACGTCTAATATCAAAATTTTTTAACCGGAATAGGAAGAGCCTATCTGAATCATGAAAGTTTAATTTTGACTAGACGTAAAGCTCATGAAATTGCTTTGTGGCAACCTTGTACCTTTTAAAAATGTAATCCTGGAAATGTCAGTTGTGACTCAGTAATACAAGGAAGCCAGTGGTGCTTTTTTTCCCCAGAGAATCATGAAGGTGTGGCAAGGTGTGGGGTAATCCACAGTGGGATGGGCTCAGGCTCTGTAATAGGCACTGATGTACTGTTCAGGTAAAGGTGAAGAGATATGAAGCTCTAGTCTATATGGTTCATGATAGGATGTGCCAGATCCCAGGGACCATGAGATATATCTACGGAAAACCCTCAGACCAAAAGTACTCAGTGCTAATGGTAGGCAAAAGCTGTTACCTGTCTATAAAGCTCATGCTAATTAAGTATAAAGTGTACTCTATACATAGAAGATGGCAAAACCACATCATTTCCAAATGTTTACTGGTCCTGAGAGTACATAGTCTAGGTTAGTAAAGCTTTATAGTAAGGAGACAAATGAGGAAACAACTGTCCCCTATAGAAACTCTCACCCTCTCAAGTAGCAGTTTCACACCTGCTTCCTGGCCTTGGTTGAGGGCAAAGACAGGTTTGAAGGGTCACTAAATACATTTCATGCACCTCCCTCTAATCATGGGTACGCCATTTTGTAACCTAGGTTACACTGCAGCTTTCTGAGTTGCTTACTGCACATGTGCAGATTTCAACATGGCGGCAATAATTTACATAAGCAGGAGAAAAATGTTAACGGAAAAGCCAGACTTGACCTTCACTTTAAAGGAGCAAAACTAAAATGCTGTAATATGCTATAGAATTTCTGATTGCACTATTGGTTGCCTGTATCTGTGTGTTTAAGGGTTATACACGGCAGATGAGCCAATCAAAGATGGCATATGTGCGTAGCCACTAATCACCAGCCACTTTCAGCTCAGGATCACCTCTGCGTTGTCCCTCTGGAGTGGACTTTGCAGGGGTTAAACACATAGGTCTGTGAAGTAATCGTGAGATAAAAAGGCTTCAGTAGCGGAATGCAGAGTATGTGATATTTACTATAACGATTGGCCAAACTCATAGGACTAGATGACGTCCATTTAGCAACTGATTGAAACCACAACTTCAGTGCTGATTTGTGTTACTATAATAGTTAAAGGGGCGTGAAACCCTATTTACAATTCTATTTACTTCTATTATCAAACTGGCTTCATTCTCCTTTGTTGAAGGATCAGCAATACACGACTGGGAGCTAGCTGAGCACATCAGGTTAGCTAATGACAAGAGGCATATTTGTGCAGCTGCCAATCATCAGCTAGCTCCCATTAATGCATCACTGCTCTTGAGCCTACCTAGGTTTGCTCTTCAACAAATGATACTAAGAGAAGAAAGCAAATCTTATAACAGAAGTAAACTGGAAAGTTGTTTAAAATGACACACTCTATCTGGTTTTGTATTCTGGTTTAGGGCAGGGACATGTCAGAGCTTTTGCAAACAGTCATTTCAGATGATGACATCGGATCTATGTTTATATTTTGGTAACTTGTTGTAACTCCATATAGTTCAATATTTGTATTCTACTCTTAGCCCTGTGACTAGTGACCAGGAGACCCTGGGTACGTAAGTGCTTTATATTGCTTGTCTTCTGCCGCTGACCACCTGTCACCCCTAACGCTATAGAGACCACACAGTGTTACACACTCCTCCATACAAATAATATATGTGCAGGGTGCCGCATATCACCTGAGTGTATCAGTTACCGCTGACCGCCTGTCACCCCTAACGCTATAGAGACCACACAGTGTTACACACTCCTCCATACAAATAATATATGTGCAGGGTGCCGCATATCACCTGAGTGTATCAGTTACCGCTGACCGCCTGTCACCCCTAACGCTATAGAGACCACACAGTGTTACACACTCCTCCATACAAATAATATATGTGCAGGGTGCCGCATATCACCTGAGTGTATCAGTTACCGCTGACCGCCTGTCACCCCTAACGCTATAGAGACCACACAGTGTTACACACTCCTCCATACAAATAATATATGTGCAGGGTGCCGCATATCACCTGAGTGTATCAGTTACCGCTGACCGCCTGTCACCCCTAACGCTATAGAGACCACACAGTGTTACACACTCCTCCATACAAATAATATATGTGCAGGGTGCCGCATATCACCTGAGTGTATCAGTTACCGCTGACCGCCTGTCACCCCTAACGCTATAGAGACCACACAGTGTTACACACTCCTCCATACAAATAATATATGTGCAGGGTGCCGCATATCACCTGAGTGTATCGGTTACCGCTGACCGCCTGTCACCCCTAACGCTATAGAGACCACACAGTGTTACACACTCCTCCATACAAATAATATATGTGCAGGGTGCCGCATATCACCTGAGTGTATCGGTTACCGCTGACCGCCTGTCACCCCTAACGCTATAGAGACCACACAGTGTTACACACTCCTCCATACAAATAATATATGTGCAGGGTGCCGCATATCACCTGAGTGTATCGGTTACCGCTGACCGCCTGTCACCCCTAACGCTATAGAGACCACACTGTTACACACTCCTCCATACAAGTAATATATGTGCAGGGTGCCGCATATCATCTGAGTGTATCGGTTACCGCTGACCGTCTGTCACCCCTAACGCTATAGAGACCACACAGTGTTACACACTCCTCCATACAAATAATATATGTGCAGGGTGCCGCATATCATCTGAGTGTATCGGTTACCGCTGACCGTCTGTCACCCCTAACGCTATAGAGACCACACAGTGTTACACACTCCTCCATACAAATAATATATGTGCAGGGTGCCGCATATCACCTGAGTGTATCGGTTACAGCTGACCACCTGTCACCCCTAACGCTATAGAGACCACACAGTGTTACACACTCCTCCATACAAATAATATATGTGCAGGGTGCCGGCATATCACCAGCATGAGTGTATCAGTTACCGGTATCACCAGCATGAGTGTATCAGTTACCGATATCATCAGCATGAGTGTATCAGTTAGCGGCAGCAAGTTACCGGTGACAAACTGTACTAGATCACTCAATATGAGAAGCCTGATTTGTCACTCGTCTGCTGTAACTTCTTCTTACTAGTTCGGTACTAGTGAATATTTCCAGAAGCAGATTGGTGTTTAGAATCCCTTTAACCTGTACCAATACATAGTGCTGGAAAAGACTATAATTTCCAGTCATGGAAAAAAACAAACTAGTCTGTTTTATATTAAGTATAAGGTAACTGTGTTTTACTAGCCCAGGACTGGTGCAGATTTGCAGCCCAGCCTGTGTATATCTAATCATTAGAAACCCTATTGGCTAGATTACGAGTGGAGCACTATTTTTCTCTTCCGCTTGTGCGCTAACTCCGTTAGAATTAAGTTTTTTTTGGGGGTATATTTTTTGCGTGCTTCGGGTACCGCTCAAATTACAAGTTGAAAAAAAATAAAAATAAATTTAAAAAAAAAAAAAAAAATATATATATATATATATATATATATATATTACTTTCAACTTGCAATATGCGCTACATCTGACATCCAAACACCCGCGATAGACAGATTTTTGCTCGCGCGCAACTGTTAGTGCGTCACTTGTGATTTAGCCCTTTGTGGGTAGCATAATGTATCAAACATACAGGTTACCTCTAATCACCAGTATGTTTCTTTCCTATAGAGGAGACCAGCGTTGCATGGAGAATTCTCTGATGGGTGTATTTGTTCCCCCTTCTAATGATCATGTACATTATCCTGTGACTATGTCATTCACCCGCATACATGTCAATGCAGCTGTAGAAATGTACATGAACTTTTACTTAATGGGACATAATACTCATATGCTAAATCACTTGAAACTGATGCAGTATAACTGTAAAAAGCTGACAGGAAAATATCACCTGAGAATCTCTATGTAAAAAAGGAAGATATTTTACCTCACAACTTCCTCAGCTCAGCAGAGTAAGTTCTGTGTAAAAAGTTATACTCAGCTGCTGCCCAGCTACAGGTAAAAAAAATAATTAAGAAATGAACAGCAGCCAATCAGCATCAGCAGTGCTGAGGTCATGAACTCTTTTACTGTGATCTTATGAGATTTCATTTAACTCTCAGGAGATTTCATAGTAAACTTCCTTAGACTGAATAGGGAAATAACATGAGTGCAGGAGGCTCAATCCCTTAGCTGTCCCGGGACAGACATACTGATTTGCTGCTTAGAAGTCCTTTTACAATGGGATGTGGCTACTGAGGAACTTTTGAGGTTAAATATCTTTCTTTTTTACATAAAGATGTTCAGGTGATATTTTCTAGTCAGCTTTTTACAGCTATGCTGCATCACTTTCAAGTGTTTCAACATTTGGGTATCATGGACCTTTAAAAAAAAAAACAAGAATTGAATTTGCCCTCCAGGAATGCCCCTATTCTGCTCCAGATGAGCATATGGCCAGTAATTAGAGCATACACATGTATGCCGGCTTCTCATGCATTCACCAGCTGTAACCTCATGTAGGTGTCACAGAGCACAACTTAACATGTCGTATATTTAAGCAATTTGCAGGGGTGAAACACATAGTGAACGAAAGATATTTGTTAAATACTAGAATGTCACTTTATTAGATAACGCGCCTATTATAAAGATTACACAAAGCAGAAGCACAGTAACGTTTGATCACTTTAGTTCAGTGCCTCTAAACCCCTCTCATAATGAAATTGGCAACCTATTGTCAGCTTGTTCTGCCCATTCTTGTCCCCCTGAATACAGCGGCACATTAACAATTACCATAAAATTCTGCCTAGCTTGGGTACGCAAGCCCTGGCACAGAACCTAAAGTCAGCTGTTCATCCCCCAAAACAAATGGCAATAGATTTATTTGCTCTATCACCCTTTTCAGTCACCAATATGTACAAAAGAGGTTGTGCATACATTGTGTTTTCAGTACATACCCACATGTGCCCAATTAACCCCTTTCCTGTCAATGAACTGTAATACCCACATGTGCCCAATTAACCCCTTTCCTGTCAATGAACTGTAATACACCCATGTGCCCAATTAACCCCTTTCCTGTCAATGAACTGTAATACCCACATGTGGTGCCCAATTAACCCTCTTGCCTGTCAATGAACTGTAATACCCATATGTGGTGCCCAATGAACTGTAATACCCACATGCGGTGCCCAATTTACCCCTTGCCTGTCATTGAACTGTAATACCCATATGTGGTGCCCAATTTACCCTTTGCCTGTCATTGAACTGTAATACCCCATTTTGAAGTTAAGGGGTTAGGATAAATATAATGTTAATCGGATACAGAACAGCACTGGGTATTGCTCAGCATCTATATACAGATATGTTCTGGGGCTTTTTTCCCTAACTTCTTAAATGGGGAAAAAAATGTCATAATTTAAGCTTTCATGAATTGGACAGAGCATACATTTTATTATCCAATTTGCTTCATTCTCTTGTTATCCTTTGTTTTAGAGGATACTTAGGCTCAGGAGCAGCGATGAACCACTGTGAGCTAGTTGCTGATTAGTGGCTGAACATATAAGCCTCATGTCACTGGCTCACCAGACGTGGTCAGCTAGCTCCCAGTAGTGTATTACTGCGCCTTCAGCAAAGGATCTCAAGAGAATTAAGCTAATTTGATAATAGACCATTTAAAAGAAACACTTTCCAATTGTACTTCTATCTGAATAATGAAAACTTTTTTTTTGTGGCCCTGTGGGTTGAGTAAGAGAATGTCTTGGCATTGTTAGTTGATTACAGTTCTGCTTTTGTACAGGGTTCCCTGCTGAGGCTTGTTAACCTAGGTGTGGCTTATTAACTTTACTGTTTGACAACCTAAAATGACCTTTACAGTATAGACTCTTTAATTGCAATGAGAATTTTACTAAATGCAAATTCTTAAATGATTTTCTTTTTTTTTGCAGAGCGGATATTGCACTTATTGGGCTGGCTGTGATGGGCCAAAACCTGATATTAAATATGAACGATCATGGCTTTGTGGTGAGTTGGTTCATTAGGATTTGTAAATTGCTGTATTTTGTAATTCCCATGCTGTTGTGTTACTTCCTAGTTGCAAGAAAACCAAAGAGAAAAATAAGGATCTTACAATTATTCTTTGTAATGTTTCATAACCTCTCCATACCCCATGGTCATGTTGTTGTATTCAAGAACAAAATATTATTATTTATGCTGTCCCTTTTTAACAGGTTCATAATTACTCTAAATTTCATCATAAAAAACTACTATAAATATTCAAAGTTGTTCTCTGGAAAATAGATTTATTCAGCATATACAAATCAAAATTACAGATAAGAAAACTAAAATGGATTTTGAACTACCTTCTTCTAGTTCAGACGTTAGAAACTATTTCTTTAATCAGAAATGTATGTATTTCACCTGTGATCGGATATTCTGATATGATGTGTTTATGGCTTGTTTAATAAGCCAGGTGTGCAGACTTGGGGGGCCTTTTCCTGCCGCTTATCACTCTGATCCCACTCGGTACAATCTAGCACCAAAATTCCCAGGAAAATCTCCACTGGCAAAAGATTTGTACAACTAAAACTTGACATACGTCATCAGAGGAGAGGCAGCTATATACCTCTTCAGCACAGTGTGCAAGAATTCTGTGCCTCATCACCCTTAGGGTGATTTGCCTACTAAACAAGGAAAGAGAAGCACTCAACTTGCGCACTGGGTCTTAGAGGGATTTAGCTGCACCTCCACTGATTAGGCTGCAGAAAAGTTTTCCTTTTTGTAAAGGTAACAATGGGCTAAAAGAGGCTGCAGTCTGTGTGGGCACAATATGTTTGTATCTAATATGGTAATCTCCATCCTTCCCAGATGAGCACTTGTATTTTATGTAAATTATCTTTTGGGGTTTTATCTCCCTAAGGATAAAAGTAGTAACCTAACATGGACCACTCACCATCGGTGCCTTAGTGATGTAGCTGCAGCTGAGGTTCATGTAGGCCATAACACATCAGAGATCTGGAATTTTGGAGCTGGACTGTCCTACGTGTGCACATATAAATACTATGTAATGTGTCTGAGCTAGAGAGGAGTTGCCTGTACTTTTATGAAAATGTTTTATACCTTTTTAAGCAACTGATCAATTAAATAGAAAACTGGGTTCGGTCCTGTTTGTGCCTCTGTCTGTCTTGTTCCAGTAAAAGACAAATCATTGCACTGTTTGTCAACAGAACCTAGTGTAATGCCTACTTATTGTTGTCCGTGTACTCCTTTTGGTGTAAAGGGAAATAAAGCTAAGATTATTATCCGTAGATATTTAGTGTATTCCTAAGGATTAAAGGAATGTTAAACACAACATTTAATTTCCTGTAAAATGTTAAGACTATTCAGCTTTCCCCAAAAAAGTAAATAAATAAACTTTAAATCTGAAAAAACAACTAAATCCTAAACATTCACACTCTAATCCCCATTCCCCCGCGGTCTATCAGCAAGACTTTTTTCATCCAGCAGCAACAGGATCTGTCTCCCTTTCTCGCTGATGGTCTGCGCCTAGTTTGAGATTCCTTCCTATTTTTATAGCAGTTCTAATTTGTTATAATATTAACTTATTAGGATTGTGGTGTGAGGGCTTACTGCTTCTCTTACCTGGTCTTTTTTGCTGTGGTCAGTTAGGTAGCCAGGAGTAACTTAGCTTATGTACTGCAATCTTACTTAGCAATCAGTGTGTAGCATGTAGCAGCATCAGGTAATCTGATGTTTATTTAAAGTGACACCATTCCCTAAATTTGCAGTTCCAAATGGTTGATATGAGCTATTTTTCAGTTACAAACAGCATGCTTTGCTTTTTCAAAAATTCCTTGCATTTTCCTTCTAGAAGAAGCCAAAGGCACCATGCCTGCTGTTTACACTGCTGCTCAAATCATCTCAGAGAAAATGGCCCAGGAAGAGCTTGGCTGGGGGTGCAAAAAGCATAAATAAATTACACAAAATGCTGTACCTCACAGCTCTGTTTTACTAAAACTTTGGGAAAACTAAATTTCCTTAAAGTACCCAGGTCATGGTAACCCCTTAAACTGGTCTTAGGTTAATAAGTACTTTGTGCATTCTGCGCGACATCTCTGATGCCCATATAACCTGTCCTGTTTGTGTTACAGGTCTGTGCGTATAACAGAACGGTGCAGAAGGTGGATCAGTTCCTGGCTAATGAGGCTAAGGGAACAAAGATAATTGGGGCTCACTCTCTGAAGGACATGGTGTCCAAACTAAAGAAGCCGCGCCGGGTCATGATGCTGGTGAAAGCCGGACAAGCTGTGGATGACTTTATCCAGAGTCTGGTATGTATCGTTTGTACAAGGGGGGGGGGGGGGGCATTGGCACAGCACGTGGATATAGGGTAGTGTTAGTTTTGGTAATAGGGTTACACTACAAAGCAGGTCTGCATCTCAATCTGAAAATGTACTGCAGTGTTTTTAAAGAGACACTAAACCTATATATATAAAAAAGAGCATTGCACTGAGTATTGTGTATTTTGTGGTAATAGTTACCAAAGAACCATATAAATATTTATTATAGAACCCTGCTCCATTGCCAGAAAGAAAAGCACATTCCCAGCACTTTTGCTTCAGCAGTGATTGTCATATAGCAGCCTTTTTGGTAATGCAGTGTGCAGTATGGCTTGTGATTGGCTGCAGCACTTGGTGCTTTTTTGGGGTCTGAGGGGGAGTAAATTGGGGTCTAATTTACATATTTAGTGTTCCTTTGTTAGCTTTTAGAACAATATATAGTGCAATGCTTAGTGTTCCTTTTAAGTACTTGGCATCTAACAGAAATCTCTTTCCCCGCTGGTATTTAAGTAATCTCTGTTTTTGTTGGTTTCTTGTTGACATTGGTTTGCCAGTTTACTCTCGCTGTACTGCTTCTGTTTGTGCCAGAAACAATGACTAATTTCTACAGAACTTGTGAACATTCAGCCTCTAGTGAGCAGCTTTGTACAGCTAGAATTTACACTCTGTAAAAACACACTGAACCTGTAGGAATAAATCTCTCTAATTCCAGATTCCTTTGTTGGAACCGGGTGATATTATCATTGACGGCGGGAACTCAGAATACAGAGACAGCACAGTAAGTTTAATAAATGCCATGAACATGCGCCTTATCTTTATCGCTTTCTGTGATTGCACTGGTCCGTCTTTAGATACAGAAGTAGTCTAAACCTTTTATCTGCTTATTCATTGCATTTTTTTTGTTTTTCCAGCGGCGATGCAAAGAGTTGAAAACCAAAGGAATCTTGTTTGTTGGTAGTGGTGTCAGCGGTGGGGAGGATGGAGCTAGGTACGGCCCCTCTCTGATGCCTGGAGGAGACAAAGATGCTTGGTAAGGCTCCATGCTGTAAGCTAAGTAATAAAAGTATTGATGCATTAAAGGGACAGTGCGCTGTAATGTTTGCTCCCTTTTAACTTGTTCCAAATTATCTATTTTACCTGCTGGATTATTCAGTTGTTTACAAATAGCTAATTTTCCTTTATATGACATTTGAAATAGCTGTTTTTGCCTGTGGTATCCCTACCCATACTGAAAATTTAAATACTTAAAGGGACAGTCAACACCAGAATTTGTGTTGTTTAAAAAGAAAGATAATCCCTTTATTACCACTTTCCCAGTTTTGCATAACCAACACAGTTATAGTAATACACTTTTTACCTCTGTGATTACCTTGTATCTAAACCTCTGCAGACTGCCCCCTTATTTCAGTTCTTTTGACAGACTTGATATTTAGCCAATCGGTGCTCACTCCAGGGTAACTTCACATGCATGAGCTCAATGTTATCTATATGAAACACATGAACTAATGCCCTCTAGTGGTCAAAATGCATTCAGATTAGAGGCAGTCTTCAAGGTCTAAGAAATTAGCATACGAACCTCCTAGAATTTGCTTTCAACTAAGAATACCAAGAGAACAAATCAAAATTGGTGATAAAAGTAAATTGGCAAGTTGTTTAAAATTACATGCCCCAT
This sequence comes from Bombina bombina, assembly GCF_027579735.1. Taxonomy (NCBI): domain Eukaryota; kingdom Metazoa; phylum Chordata; class Amphibia; order Anura; family Bombinatoridae; genus Bombina; species Bombina bombina. The sequence continues at coordinate 296,551,697 of NC_069506.1, read as the reverse complement.
TTGAATTTTTTTTTGGACTTGACTGTCCCTTTAACGAGATCTGATTTCCTTGCAAGTTCAACCCATTTCAATAGGCTTTGGTTTTAAAGAAACAAAAAAAAGCTATTTAATGTACAAAAATAAACAAAATTATCCAGTCATTGAACATTTTATACTCTGCTGCTGGCAAATCAAATAATTGGAAACACATAAAGGGAAAACCAATTTTACAGTACACCATCCCTTTAATAACTGCTGTTTAATGCCATTATTGTTAAAATGGAAGGAAAATGTGTCTAATTTAATACAAATTCATAAACTTCCCTACTTTGTTTGAATCCTGTAATGGACCAAATCAATAAAAAATGTCAAATATTGTATGTTTTTCAATTGTTCAGTGCTGCGTGTTGATTAAGTTCGAGGTTGTGCGCTATCCAAGTATCTATTATTATTATATAAGGTAGTAGAGTCTATTTAAGCACTAGGGTTTTGTTTTTGTTTTTTTAAATTTTGTAACCTATAAGTGCTGCAAGTTACATATCTGGTTAAGACCAAGAAAACTGAGCTTCCACAATTTACTTTTTGGCCCCTCTAGGGCATGAGGGCCAAAGCACTTTTTTATGCAAATGAAAGTCGTATTTTTTGTGTGTGTTAAACGTCTTTATTCACGGGTTTCTATCTTAACTAATCTTCTTTTTCTGCTTGGGAAGGCGTGACTTCCTGTAGAACTATGGGGCTTGTCCTTATCTGTCAGTGAGCTTTGGATACCTGAGTATTAGTTCTGCACCAACATTCACTTCTAGTTAGTTTCAGCTTTAACCTATTTCCATACAACTACATATTTTATTTAGTTGTTTATCATGTTTTATTTAGCTGTTTATGTGCCGCTCTTTCATAAGCATACATTTTTATTTATTTGTTGTGTGTGTAATGCCTACTAATGAGAATTAACTGGTAAAGCTAGAACAGGAATGAAATAGTTTGTGTATCCTCTCTTACATTGGGACTTCTTGATAGTTTCAAATGATTTTGAGAATGTTGGTTTTTTTTCTCCCAATGTGATATCAGGAGTTCAGTGCACATCCAGTAAATTAAGAATGCATATGTGTAAATATCTGTAAATTAAAAAGGATTTTAATGTAACAAATAACTTTCACAGGCCTCATATCAAGAGCATTTTTCAGAGCATTGCTGCTAAAGTCGGGAATGAGCCGTGCTGTGATTGGGTGAGTTAGATTACAGCTATTATTTTCAGATTAATATAGTACCAGAGAATGTTCATAGGGATGCTGGAAACGCTATTAATGTTTTTTTTGTAAATGCAATTTGATTTGAGGATACGTGGGACAGCCGTGGGTGAACCTCAGGTCTGTCACTGTAAAATGGAGCCATATATACATATTATACATCGGTATATACAAACAGGGTGAAGCTGGTAGACTCGTGTGCAAATGTTATTGTACCACAATAGGTATCAAAATTACACGCACAAGGTTTTTATAAATAATTAGCCATTTTGATTACTCTAGGACACTGGTTTTCAAACCTGTTCTCAGGCCTCCCCAACAGGCCAGGTTTTGAGGATATGAGGATATCTGGAGCACAGGTGAAATAATCAGCTGATTAGTAAAGCTAGTTATTTTACCTGCTCTTATCCAAGGTGATCTGAAAACCTGGCCTGTTAGGGAGGCCTGGGGACAGGTTTGAAAACCAGTGCTCTAGGAGGATTGTCCTCCAGTTACTTACTTATTAAATAACATAACTAATACATTTTTTAGTATTCAGAAAATAACTGGTTGTATTTAGGAGCTGTTTTGATGAACTAGTTAGATTTTCTTGTGTTTTTTGACCCACTTGACATACGACTCTAGCTGTGGATAAAAATTATTTTACTCCTGTTGATGATTATTTTATGCTTCCCGTCAGGTGGGTGAGGAAGGAGCTGGGCATTTTGTAAAGATGGTGCACAATGGCATCGAGTATGGGGACATGCAGCTGATCTGCGAGGCCTATCACTTACTGAAGGATATTCTGGGCATGGAGCAGGATGAAATTGCAAAGGTGAGCGTCTCTAGTAATGCAGTATTTACTCCTCAATATCTGTCATATGCTACATACTGAGAGGCGGTAGATACCCCAGACGTAGGGTTAGTGCTCATGCAATTAGCAGCGAACGTTTTTATCTATACTGTTACGTGTATCATATACGGTTATGTGTAATCATATACTGTTGTTACATGAGCTTTGTATTGCTGGTTTTACTGGGCTTCCTGTACTTAAGGTGAGAGCTTTAAAGGGACATTCCAGCCAAAATTTTAATCCACATGGATTTATTTCAATTTTAAATAGAAATATTTTTGTAATATACATGTATTAGCAAAAATGTTTCTAATAAAAGCTACAGCTGTTTCAAAAGTGTATTTAAGTATGCACCGTGCACCAGCATTTTAATCACAGCACTTGCTCAGAGAGCCTAAGGTGCTTGTATGATCTGGTAATTACTCAATTTGTTAATTGCTGACATGATACAAGCCCCACTGGCACTCTAAACAGCTGTAGTTTTTATTAGAAGAATTTTTGCTAATACATGTATATTACAAATATATGTTTCTATTTAAAGATGTAATTAATCTATGTGCATTTAACTTTTGACCGGAATGTCTCTTTAAGACTTCTGAAGGTTGGAACAAGACAGAGCTTGGCTTTTGCCTAACTGAGCTCTCAGTTCCCCTCTTTGTAAGTCTTTAGTGGAATAAACAGGTTGCTCCCTATATGGGCACTGTCCCATAAAAATTGCTTTTAACCTGACTGCATGGGTGTCAGGAAGGGTCTGGACAAGGGGAACATATACCCCTTAACTGGAATTGTACTCTATCCAAATATATATTGTCATTGGTCTATGTAAACATTGTCAGAGTATATTTTGTTGCCCTCCTGCTAAACAATTCTGTGGATGCCAAGCCTGGCTCCCTTACTTAGTTTGTCTCCTGTTTGTTTTACAGAGTAACATTTTTGCTGGGGACTTATGGATAATACTAGATTAATACACATATAATATACATTTTCTTTCCCCTTTTCTTCCTTTTATTGTTCCTATTTCTTTTTAAAGGCGTTTGAAGACTGGAACAAGACCGAGTTGGATTCATTCCTAATCGAGATCACAGCAGACATTCTAAAGTTTAGAGACACTGATGGAAAACACTTACTTCCCAAGATCCAGGATACTGCTGGGCAGAAGGGGACTGGTAAATGGACCGCAATCTCAGCCCTGGAGTTTGGTGTTCCTGTCACGCTGATCGGTGAGTGCGCATGTGATCCCCTTGTCTACACCTGGCTTATAGGAAGATGTAAATCTCACTCTGAGTATTTGTTAGTTCTGATTTATTTGTTACAAGTTTCTTCTACAGAATAGTATACGTAAGTTAGCTTACTGTGCTATACACTAAAAATACAGCTTATAGCTATAACAGGCCTATAGAACATATTGTACAATACTATTATTTTATATTGTAACACAGTGACATTTATGCTGTGTGTGTAACTAAAAACCTCTGTTGTAGGCAGATATACACGCAGGTTATCCATCTCTCTCTGGACCTTTACTTGATCCATTAGCACTGCTAAGTAAAGCACGATACCACTTCAGCAGATCACACAATACCACATCAGCCCCACTGGGCAGTCACCACGTAATTATAATACTGAACTGTGCTTCTAAGTGGCCTTTCCAAACACTGCTTCTTCCCCCTCCAATCTATTATAAATGCTTCTGATAGACTCATCTACCTAAGTCACCGATCTACATCGGCTGCTTTGTTCTGCCAGTCCCTATACTGGCTCCTAATACACTGTAGAATACAATTTAAAGTATTAACCCTAACCTATAAAGCACTCAACAGGCTCACTACCAACTGTATTTCCTCTCTCATCTCCAAATACTCCCCGACCCCGTCCTTTTCGATCAACCTCTGACCTACGTCTCTCCATTCCTATTATCTCTATGTCCCTCTCCTGTTCTCTGGAACTCTCTACCCTGCTCAGACTGACTCCAACCTTGTATAGCTTCAGATGCTCCTTGAAAACGCATACATTCAGAGAGGCTTACCATCTCTCCTCTTTTTTTCATCCTAACCAAAATTAAATCTTGAAATGCCTTGACTCACTGCTGCAACTGCAATCCACATAAGCTGCCCCAAAGCTGATGTCTCTACACCCTCAACCTGTAGACGGTAAGCTCTCCGGAGCAGGGCCCTCTTCCTCCTGTACTAGATTTGTTTAGTCTGTTGTGTTCTTGTATCTTATTACAAATCCCTGTCATTGTATACCCTATCCCTCTACCCAGCGCTACGGAATTCTGTGGCACTATACAAATAAATAATAATAATCCCTGTCTTTTTAGAGGGTTATATTTAACCCTCATATATTCTCCCTTTTGTATTTAATAATAATAACTCTAGACACCCTCCTATCAGTGGCTTTAAAGATCTTATGACTAGGGTTGTAGATTGTTCTGTATAAATTGTACAGTCCAGTATTTCTGCTGACCATCAGCAGTAGAATAATTGTAAACAACTGGACATAAAACTGGTTTGTTGTGATCTATGGTCTTGTGCTGGCATATGGCTGAGGCTTCTGGGTCACAATTTGAGCTCAGATGTGGCAATATCATTGTCAGGGCTTCAGGATTGTGAGTCTATTCTAAGGTCTGACCTGTGCATATAACTGACCGGGACTGCAGGGACAGGGGTTTGATCTGAGGTCTGGTGTGTGCATATAACTGACAGGGACTGCAGGGCCAGGGGTTTGATCTGAGGTCTGGTGTGTGCATATAACTGACCGGGACTGCAGGGCCAGGGGTTTGATCTGAGGTCTGGTGTGTGCATATAACTGACCGGGACTGCAGGGCCAGGGGTTTGATCTGAGGTCTGGTGTGTGCATATAACTGACCGGGACTGCAGGGCCAGGGGTTTGATCTGAGGTCTGGTGTGTGCATATAACTGACAGGGACTGCAGGGCCAGGGGTTTGATCTGAGGTCTGGTGTGTGCATATAACTGACAGGGACTGCAGGGCCAGTGGTTTGATCTGAGGTCTGGAGTGTGCATATAACTGACAGGGACTGCAGGGCCAGGGGTTTGATCTGAGGTCTGGTGTGTGCATATAACTGACAGGGACTGTAGGGCCAGGGGTTTGATCTGAGGTCTGGTGTGTGCATATAACTGACAGGGACTGTAGGGCCAGGGGTTTGATCTAAGGTCTGGTGGATGCATATAACTGACAGGGACTGCAGGGCCAGGGGTTTGATCTGAGTTCTGATGTGTGCACAACACATAACTGACAGGGACTGTAGGGCCAGGGGTTTGATCTGAGGTATTATATGAATGCATATGGCTGACTGCTGCAGGCCTCGATTATATCACCACTTTCAACTTTTCCTGGTCACGCACCAGATATCCTGATAACTGGCAGTCTTACTGCTACAGCTCTCTTAAAAGGACATTCTAATTCAAAAGTCCAATGTACTAATGTGTTATTTGTGTATTACTAACCCTAGATAACTATTTCTCACAAAGCGTTTAAACACGTAAGTAAGTCTAACACAGGAGCTGCATGTCTTGTAGTTACTGTGCAGGACACAAACAGTTAACCAATTACGAGCAGCAGTTATAAAACTCCGACAATCACTGACTGGAAGTTGCAAGGCCTAAACAGGACTTTACATTTGTTTTGAACCTCTTTTTGGGATTAAACATAGTTATGTAGGGTCTGTTTTTAAAAAAAAAAAAAAAAATGTCATGTGCTAACGAATTGCAAGTGTAGATTTTATTTTTGACTGTCCCTTTCATATCGTCATCCGGTAGATACAGCCCCTCATTGCTAATATACTCTACATGTAGTTTTGGTAGCTCCTTTGCTCATGTACTTCTGGGGCACCCATACACTGGAAGAACCTTTACTCTTATAAAGGCGTTACCCTATGCAGGTGGCTGACAACTCGTCCCATGTCACTTTCATTCTCGGTGCGACCGGTTCCGTATCCTGTTGTGTCACTGCAGTTATTGTGTCGTTCTGTGTAAGATCAGTAATTCTTTCTGTAATACTTCCTGCTGTAGGTGGGGTGTGGCTACATTCACACATTTAGCAGGAACAAGATTCTGTGGTCAGGATCAGGCTCTTGCAATAGTCTCAAAACTTCCTGCGTTTTCACTGCTGTTTGCTGCAATCTGCAGCCACAAATGGGGTAACATAAAGGAAGTTGGATCATAAGTGTTGTCACCTGTGAGCCAGCTATGTGGTGAGTCTGCAACTGTATCACCTATAGAGCATTTTAGTCTAATATCATTTATTTCTCATTCCTTATAGGCCTATATCCCTAATTTTTCTTTCATGATTCAGGATAAAGCTTACAATCTAAATAAATTACTTCTATTCATAAATTTACTTTTTCTCTTTTGTATTCTTTTTTGTAGAGCATACCTAGGTAGGTTCAGGAGCGTGCTTTTTTGCAACAATGTGTTTAACAATGTTGTACATTGTGCATACACTACCGTCCTCTAGTGCCAATTAAAAAAAATGCCCCTTAAAAATGTTGTTTTACGCTGGCAGGAATTTTACCTAGCATCTGCATTTCTTAACCCCCTCCTCTCCTCCTCCTTGAGCTGTGTATGTATAGGTTTTTTTCCTCTTTTTTTTGCGCTTCATTCAAGTCTTTAGGGAAATACGTAAAGTGGTCGCGATATATTAAAGTTCGGCTTTTTGTACGTAAATTTTTAACTTTCAATACCCGCCCTACCCAATGCACACAAAATGCTTACTTCTGGCGGAGTTAAAGTAGGAGCAGTAATTTTCCCTTCACTTGTAATCTAACTGTTAATCAGCTGACCCTACTGTTTTTATTGTGTGATAAATAAGTTTGCAATATAATTTTTGTTGATACAGACTGTCCAAAAGCGTTTACAATTTAACTTTAATTCCTGCAAGCCAGTACCCTCAAATTTGTTGTATATTTCACTGTAATGCAACTATTATGTTTAAAGTTAAAATGTTTGATAAAAAATTTTTTATAAAGAAATTCATACATTGTAAAAATAAAATTACAAAAAGTCATGTTACACCCTGGCCATGAGAAAATACTTGGGTCTCGTGTCCCTTTAACCCTTTGTGCCATTTGGATGTAGGTACTACATCACACAGTACTTTGCCAAGCATGCTTCCTTACTATAGGAAGCCAGATCGTCAGTACAGACAGTGCCTATATCGGTTGCGGTGGTGATGTGTGAGGGGGGTTTCACTACACTACAGAAAAATAAATAAATAGACACAATCCCCTTAACTGCATACCGGCAGACTGACTGCCAGTACCTAAGATGGTGAAGATGATGGTGACCAGTGGGGGGGGGGTGGGGGTGGAATCAAGCTGTTTAGGAGGGATGAGGAAGGTTTTAGGTGGGAGGGTAATCACTGCACTACAATACATTTTACCCATAAAGATACATAAAACACATTTTTTTCTTTCATGATTCAGACAGAGCATGTGATTTTAAATAACTTTCTAATTTACTTCAATTATCAAATTTGTTTTGTTCTTTTGATATTCTTTGTTGAAAGGGATACCTAGGTAGACTCAGAAGATGCTGATTGGTGTCTGCACATATATTCATCATGCTATTGGTTCACCCAATGCATTGACCAGCTCCCAGCAGTGCATTACTGCTTCTTCAACAATGAAGATAATTAAGCAAATTTTAGATAACAGAAGTAAATTGGAAAGTTGTTTAAAATTTTATTATCTGAATTATGAAAGAAACTTTTTGGGTTTTGTTTCCTTAAACAGCTAATTAACCACTTCACTGTTGGAAATTTCATATGTTTGGTGCACAGCTGCAATTAGCAGCCTTCTAATTACCAAAGATCAATGGCAAAGCCAAGCATGTCTGCCGTTTCTGAGCAAAGGGGATCTTATAGAAACTTTTACAACCATTTGTTTTATGACTGCAGTAGTTGTGTGTAAATAATTTTGCAATACTGAAACTGAACAAAAGTAAAGGTATGCTTTATGAAACCCTCTGTAATACCCAGTCATCACTCCCCACCCTTGGTTACCAGACCATGTAGTGTTGCAACCATCTCTAGTAGCAAGAGATTAAATGATTCCTTATGGGGTTTTTTTAAATTATGTATCTTTTAGCCACTTTCATATTCTTTTCTATGCAGGTGAAGCAGTGTTTGCACGATGTCTGTCTTCACTAAAGAGCGAACGAACAGTGGCAAGCAAGCAGCTCAAAGGGCCAAAACTGACTCCCTTTACCGGGGATAAGAAGGCGTTCCTGGAGGATATCCGCAAGGTATGTGACTCTTTCTATTCCATCCATAATCTTTAATATAGGATTAAAGAGATATGAAAGTTTGTAATTGTAATAGACTTTTTAATTTACTTCCATTATCAAATTTATTTTGTTCTCTTGGCATCCTTTGTTTAAGGCTCAAGAGCAGTAATGTACTATGGGGAGCTAACGGCGGAAACACAATATATTTGTTATCATTGGCTTACCAGGGGTTTTAAACATTTGGCTGATTAACCCCTTAATGACCACAGCACTTTTCCATTTTCTGTCCGTTTGGGACCAAGGCTATTTTTACATTTTTGCGGTGTTTGTGTTTAGCTGTAATTTTCTTCTTACTCATTTACTGTACCCACACATATTATATACCGTTTTTCTCGCCACTAAATGGACTTTCTAAAGATACCATTATTTTCATCATATCTTATAATTTACTATAAAAAAAAATATAAAATATGAGGAAAAATTGAAAAAAAACACACTTTTTCTAACTTTGACCCCCAAAATCTGTTACATATCTACAACCACCAAAAAACACCCATGCTAAATAGTTTCAAAATTTTGTCCTGAGTTTAGAAATACCCAATGTTTACATCTTCTTTGCTTTTTTTGCAAGTTATAGGGCCATAAATACAAGTAGCACTTTGCTATTTCCAAACCACTTTTTTCCAAAATTAGCGCTAGTTACATTAGAACACTAATATCTTTCAGGAATCCCTGAATATCCCTTGACATGTATATATTTTTTTTTAGTAGACATCCCAAAGTATTGATCTAGGACAATTTTGGTATATTTCATACCACCATTTCACCGCCAAATGCGATCAAATACAAAAAATCGTTCACTTTTTCACAAATTTTTTCACAAACTTTTGGTTTCTCACTGAAATTATTTACAAACAACTTGTGCAATTATGGCATAAATGGTTGTAAATTCTTCTTTGGGATCCCCTTTGTTCAGAAATAGCAGACATATATGGCTTTGGCGTTGCTTTTTGGTAATTAGAAGGCCGCTAAATGCCACTGCGCACCACAAGTGTATTATGCCCAGCAGTTAAGGGGTTAATTAGGGAGCTTTTAGGGAGCTTGTAGGGTTAATTTTAGCTTTAGTGTAGTATAGTAGACAACCCCAAGTATTGATCTAGGCACATTTTGGTATATTTCATGCCACCATTTCACCGCCAAATGCGATCAAATTGAAAAAAAAGTAAAATTTTTCACAATTTTAGGTTTCTCACTGAAATAATTTACAAACAGCTTGTGCAATTATGGCACAAATGGTTGTAAATACTTGTCTGGGATCCCCTTTGTTCAGAAATAGCAGACATATATGACTATATGGCTTTGGCGTTGCTTTCTGGTAATTAGAAGGCCGCTAAATGCTGCTGCGCCTCACACGTGTATTATGGCTAGCAGTGAAGGGGTTAATTAGGGAGTTTGTAGGGAGCTTGCAGGGTTAATTTTAGCTTTAGTGTAGAGATCAGCCTCCCACCTGACACATCCCACCCCCTGATCCCTCCCAAACAGCTCCCTTCCCTCCCCCACCCCACAATTGTCCCCGCCATCTTAAGTACTGGCAGAAAGTCTGCCAGTACTAAAATAAAAGGGTTTTTTTTAAAAAAAAAAAATTTTTTTTTAGCATATTTACATATGCTAGGGTGTAGGATCCCCCCCTTAGCCCCCAACCTCCCTGATCCCCCCCAAAACCACTCTCTGACCATCCCCTCTGCCTCATTGGGGGCCATCTTGGGTACTGGCAGCTGTCTGCCAGTACCCAGTTTGCAAAAAAAAGTGTTTTTTTTATATTTATTTTGATTTTTTCTGTAGTGTAGCTTCCCCCCCCACACAGACAAACACCCACCACCTTGCTGATCTTTATTTTTCTTTTTATAAAAAGGCATTTACAAACTTTTTTTTAAGATATTTTCTGTAGTGTAGCGGTTCCCACCCGCTCCCTCCCCGTGCACGCGCCCGCCCCCCGCCCTCCCGTGCACGCGCGCGCGTCCGTGCGCGCCCCCGCTCACCCCGCCCACGATCCCGCCCCCCCTGCAGATATCCAGGGCCATCGATGGCCGCCACCCGCCTCCCGGTCCGGCTCCCACCCACCAACGCAGGGAGCCACCGATCTCCGGTGCAGAGAGGGCCACAGAGTGGCTCTCTCTGCACCGGATGGCTTAAAAAAGTTATTGCAGGATGCCTCCATATCGAGGCATCACTGCAATAACCGGAAAGCAGCTGGAAGCGAGCAGGATCGCTTCCAGCTGCTTTCCAAACCGAGGACGTGCAGGGTACGTTCTCAGGCATTAACTGCCTTTTTTTTGAGGACGTACCCTGCACGTCCTCGGTCGTTAAGGGGTTAAGGATTTAACCATTGTATGTCCCAGAGTTGGGGGTATATGTTCAGGGCCCCTCCGATCTACCGTTTAGGGTTTTTAGATAAGTTATTCTAAATATAAACCAAAAGTTGAATGAACACATTGCTACTTAAAGCTTTTCTCTCAAGTGTGAATCTGCTATGTATTTTATAAAGTCAAAGAAAAGTTATTTCCTTGGTGGTTTATCTACATCAGTAATAAACAAAAGGCCTTTACTATAGTTTAGTTTACGTATGATTTCTAATAACAAATTTAAGCTTAGAATATTCACACAGGGTTTTTACCAACATATTTTGGCCAGAGCACTTGAGCTCACCAGCCCATACCCTAGAAGGGGAGTCTAACGCTAATACGTTTTAAATATTTGAAGCTTTTAAAATGAGCGGTACTGTGCACAGATACTTTAGTTGTGTTTGATACCTGTACAATCTCTGTAGTGAGCAAGGGCAGATGGCTGCTAGGTAATGCTTGCTGTTTATTGCAAACTAATGATTCAACACCTGTGCCCAATCTCAAAGGGGCATCAAACACTTTGAGATTGTAATACAAATGTTTTAATGTTATTTTATTGAGAAACAAATTGCAATGTACTTTCATTATTTTCCTGTAATTTTTACCCACTAGGGGTTATTAGGTAATATAAGGTGATATGCAGAACATGTGGTTTCTTCATTGTCACATTTTCCATAGTGCTGCTGCAGGAGAGATCCATTGTAATTTTATTATCGGTGTATTAATGAGAGATATTTACCCTTATAACAGGCTCTCTATGCATCCAAGATAATCTCGTACGCTCAGGGATTTATTCTGTTCCGACAAGCTGCTCAGGAATTTGGGTGGAATCTGAATTATGGGGGAATCGCCATGATGTGGAGAGGTGGTTGCATCATCCGCAGGTACAGAACCCTCACAAGACATATCCAGCAATGTATAGATCTTTCGCAGTGTTTGGTACAATATTGATTTTTCTGTTCCTCTCAGTGTGTTCTTGGGGAAAATTAAGGAAGCCTTTGACCGAAATCCAGAGCTACAGAACCTGCTGCTGGACAACTTCTTCAAGAAAGAAATGGAGAATTGTCAGGTAATGATCCTCGGGGCAGTGGCCCTAAGCATTATCCACCACTGTTGTGTGTCCCTAATAGTGAAGAAATCTTAGCAAATCCAAAAAATAAACCTTTAAAGAATTGGTGTTCAAGACCTTCAAACCTTAGCTGATATTTATCTGTGGGTGACGTGCGTGAGATATCTGTACCCTATCCCAAACTGAGCTCTGCACACCCACCAACCACTCAATCATAATCTTGTGCAGAAACTTTGTTCTATACTTTTGGTAGTTTTTTACTACACTTTCTGCGCTATTCCTATCCTTTTGAAACGCCACAATTTGAATTAGTTATGTCATCTGAATTTTAAATATAATGGGACTCAGATAAACACCAACAAACCTATAATAAATACATATCTCTCAGGTTTTTCAAGGTTCGTGGGGGGTCCTCAGACCTACAGTAAGCAAATTAACACAGTCAGTGGAAAAGCAGAACATGACCCTAACTGATTCAGTGTTGCCTATCACAGCCTAATTAGGTTAAATACAAGAGGAAGAGGACCCTCGTCTGAAGAGCTTACACTCTACAGGTGTTGTGGGGCAGCTTGTCACATGAATTGTAGCTGCAACAGTGAGACAAGGCAGCTTAAGATTTATTTTGACAGTCAGGATGAAGGGAAACCCAAAGGAGAGGTGTTTAGCTTTTATTGATAGTTGGGTATTGAAAGCTTAAAGCTGTGCAAGGTGGGAAACAGTCTGACAGTGCAGTGAGTTACAGAGAACAGGAGCTGCACAAGAGAATCTTGGAGCATAGACATAATTTCATATAATGTTTAACTTTAGAATTAAGTGGTTTTTTAAGGGATTAAAATGGTTTTGAATTTGAGAACCCATTTAAAATCCGTGTGAAGCAGTTCACCAGCACTTGTTTGAAAAACTAGACGCTATAGCACCTCTCTATTTCACACTAGATATAATTGCATATACTAATGATTGATGTCTGAAGGCAGCGTTCTACCCGTTTATTAAAACATGTATTGTCAGTCCTATTTACACAACGTGTCTGTGTATAGCTGTGCATAAAATAATGTTAAAGGGACAGTTCACCCAAAAACTTTCTCCCCTTTAAATTATTCCCAATGATCCTTTTTACCTGCTAGAGTGTATTAAATTGGTTGCAAGTAGCTCCTTTACTCCTATTTCAGCATTTGAAATAGCTGATTTAGCTTGTGGTTTCCCAACCTATACTGAAAGTTTTGATACTGGCGTATACGCTATTGACAAGCCTAAGTAAACACAGCCAGCAGAAGAGATTACACCCTCAGTGGGGGGCATGAAAGTTAAGTAATAAAATGATAATTTTCCATTGTTCTCTCTATGTATTGAGCTTTGGTGTTCCAGACAAATATAAGATAAGGAAGCAAGTCTGTGTACATAAAAGTAATAACATAATGAGATCTGATATTACCCGAAGCTCAACCCATTGTAATAGGCTGTGGTTTCAAAGCACAAAACCAGCTACTTCAGATACACAAATAAACCCGAAAATGCAATTTCTCAAATATTTTATACTCTGCAGTTGGTATAACGAGTCATTTAAAATACATTTATGGAAAAACAATTTTACAGTGTACTGTCCCTTTAAATGAAAGACAATAAAAATACACTTGTGTGTCTCCCAATCTCAGGAGTCCTGGCGTAGAGTGGTCAGCACTGGGGTTCAATACGGTATCCCTATGCCTTGCTTCACAACTGCCCTGTCTTTCTATGATGGTTATAGACATGAGATGCTACCAGCTAACCTTATCCAGGTGAGTCTGCTCAATTCATAGAGCTTTGTAAAGAAATGAAAACGTCTTTAAAGGGACAGTCTAGTCGAAATGTAACTTTCATGATTCATATAGGGCATGCAGTTTTAAACAACTTTCCAATTTACCATCATATTTGCTTTGTTCACTTGGTATTCTTTTTTGAAAGCTAAACCTAGGTAGGCTCATTTGCTAATGTCTAAGCCGCCTTTTATCTTAGTGCATTTTGACAGTTTTTCAAAGCTAGATAGTGCTAGTTAACGTGTACCTATAGATAACAACATTGTTGAGAATAAAGGATATTCTGGATTGACCTTGAACTGTCACTTTGACATCAATGAGTAATTGTCATATTCTTTTAAAGTGTCTTCATTCAAGACTATCTGTAGAAAGTACATACAGATACATCTACAGTAGCACAATTCTTGTATATTGTATAAGCTATTTTAGTTTATTAAATACATTTATTTTCCTTTTCCAGGCCCAGAGAGATTATTTCGGTGCTCACACTTATGAGCTCCTTTCTAAACCAGGACAGTTCATCCACACTAACTGGACAGGCCACGGAGGCAACGTATCGTCATCCTCGTACAATGTGTGAGACCTGAGCCCTCCAGCTTCTTCGTGACCCTATGTACTAGAGATCGCTATCTTGCCGCTGTGCTAGTGTTTTGCTCAATCTGCACTTTTGTAATTGTAGTCAGAGAATAAATTTCTTTTTATATTGTGATAGTGTCAAACTATTTTTTTTTTCTTAAACTGGACCATTAAAAAGGCACGGGGAAAAAAAGGAAAGAAACTTTTTTTTAAAAAAAAAGTGTTCCAAATAATAATAATTATTCGATGAACAAAAAGCAATGTATTTTAAAAATTCTACATATTTCTGGTTATTTGCACCCGAAGCACATTATACAGCGATTAGGTAAAACTGATAAAACCACTGATCTGTGAGTGTGCACTGCTTCTGTCACGGGCTGTGAGAATACCTAAGCTCCAAGATACTGAAGAGGCGGAGCTTCACCATCTCGCAAACTTAAAGTGAATGTAAAGTTTAATGAATAAGTGCGCAGTTTTTAAAAATACTCTTAAAAACAGGGGTACTTTCATTCATTAATCTTTACAATGAAGCTTCTTTTTTAAAATACTACCTTTTCTTTATGGAAAACAGAGCAGCAATCCTTCGCCCACTTCTCCTGCTATAGTTAGCACAGTGATGATAAATCTGGCTTCCTACAATCATTACATGGCCCCACGTGCTGGATGCCAAAGGGGGTACGCAATGATTGGAGGAAGCCGGTTTCGTCATCGATCTGCTAACTACAGCAGGAGATGCGGGCGGAGAATCGCCAGTCTGTTTTCCATAAAGCAAAGGGTAAGAATTTTTAAAAAAAGAAGCTACAATGTAAAGTTTAATGAATGAAAGTGCCGCTGTTTTTAAGAGTATTTTTAAAAACCGGGCACTTCATTAAACTTTACATTCACTTTAATGCGTTAAAATAGAAGCAAACACGGCTGTTTTATAATTAAGAAGAATATTATTAAAGGGACAGTACACACTGATTTTCATATAACTGCATGTAATAGACACTACTATAAAGAATAATATGCACAGATGCTGATCTAAAAATCCACTATAAAACCGTTTAAAAACTTACTTCGAAGCTTCCAGTTTAGCTCTGTTTAAAAGGTTATTGGATTACCCACTGCAAGTGGGAAATAGCAGACACTCCCCCCTCCCCTTTTCTCTGCATATGAAAAGACTCTTTACACAAAGAGGAGCAAGCTGGAGTAGGTATACGTCAGTATTCTCCTAAAACTTTGGGGCTTGGTTAGAAGTCTGAAAATGAGAGCAACTGTATGGTCTTTATAAATGGATCATCTACAAAAGATTTATGCAAAGAAAAATCTAGTGTATAATGTCTCTTTAAAACCGTGTAAAGTCTCAGTATTAGTGGAATATGGTTCAGCAGGAAACCCAAAGAATATTTCATTTAAATATAAAAAACATGTATATGTTTTCTCTCAGCTGCCCTGCATTAGCCAGAGATGGGTAACAGAATATAGACCAAGATCCATACACAGGCCAGATACAAGAACACTGGATAATCCCACACTGCAGCTGGTTTCCACAGAAAGGTTATAATGAGGCACTTACATTAAAAATGTCCCAAAAACCTTCACTCCCAGCTGCATAGGCAAGTCTGAGGGAGCACACTGTAACTAATGGCAACTCTATGGGTAGTGTTTTATCATAGCCAGATGGATTACTCAAATGGAGGTTGTCCATAAGCAGCCTCAGTGACCTGCTGTCCGCTGGAAGGTCTCTCTCTTTTGTTGTGACTCATACAATATTCAGTAGCAGCCAGAGAAAGTTTTGGGGCTATAACATATTGAGTGACGCCTTGTTGGTTTTTTTCCATTCAATAAATAAGCAAACAAACAGGTGCACTAAATTTCACAAGTACTGAACTGTTTAGTGCATCAGAGACACTAAATACAAATGAATGGCTCTATTTTAGAAGTTAAAGGGACAGTATACACCAATTAATTTTCATATAACTGCATGTAATAGACACTGCTATAAAGAGCTAAATATCTAGTATAAAACCTTTTAAAAACGTACTTAGAAGATCCTAGTTTAGCACTGTTGAAAAGGTTAGCTGGAACACCCACTGAAAGGGGCTGGGGAAAAATAAGAGCAGACCCCCCCCCCCCTCTCCTTTCCTGCATATGAAAAGACCCTTTAGACATAAAGGAGCAGCAGAAGTCTGTCACTGTTTGCATCAACTTGCGGTGCTGCCTTGGGTAGTGTGGGATAGGAGGGAGGAGCGTGGGCGGTGCATTGTAGGAAGGGGGAGGAAGGGGGGATTCCCTACCCTACAGAAAAATAAATGTTTAGAAAGGGAGGAATGGGTTCCATACACTATGGAAAGCGGTGAGGTAGGAGGTCCTACATACAATTGTTAAGGGATCGCTACACTACAGAATTTGTTGTTTTTTTAAATGATTTATATAAATAAAAAAAAACTTACAAACTGTGCACTGGCAGCCAGCTGCCAATACCAAAGATAGTGGCACCTAGTGAAAAGGGGAGGGTATGAAAGCTGTTTAGGGGGATCAGGGAGGTGAGTGAGGAGTGGTTCCAGTGGGAGGTGAGGGAGAGAAGAGAGCTGATTGGAAGGGTGTCTGGTGGGAGGATAATCTCTACACTACCCATTCACTGTCAGGAATTTCAGAAGTGCAGTGCGCAGCTGCAATTAGTGGCCTTCTAATTGCCAAAAACGAATGGCAAAGCCATGCGTGTCTGTTGTTTCTAAATAAAGGTGGGCCCCAGAGAAGCTTTTTATTTATACTGCAGTAGTTGAATGTAAATAATTTCAGTGAGAAGTCTGAAGTTTGTGAAAAAGTTGAATTTGTTTTTAATATGATCGCATTTGGTGGTGAAACAGTGATATGAAATATAAGGAAATTGGCCTTAGGTTGTCTACTAAAAATATACTGTATATGTGTGTGTGTGTGTGTGTGTGTATATATATATATATATATATATATATATATATATATATATATATAGTGTGTTTATATATATTTATAAAAGGCTGTATTTCTGTTTTAAATTGAGTACTTCCATAAGGTAGCCTTATGCTTATCCCAGGCATTAATTACTACGTAGGATATCCTTATGTTTATCCCAGGCATTAATTAGTATGTAGGATAGCCTTGTGCTTATCTCAGGTATTAATTAGTACGTAGGATAGTCTTATGCTTACCCCAGGCATTAATTACTATATAGGATAGCCTTATGCTTATCCCAGGCATTAATTAGTACACAGAGTAGCCTTATGCTTATCCCAGGCATTAGTATGTAGGAGAGCCTTATGCTTATCCCAGGCATTAACTAGTATGTAGGGTAGCCTTATGCTTATCCAAGCATTAATTAGTATTTAGGGTAGCCTTATGCCTTTCTCTGGTATTAATTAGTACGTAGGGTAGCCTTATGCTTATCCTAGGCATTAATTAGTACGTGGGATAGCCTTATGCTTACCCCAGGCATTAATTACTATGTAGGATAGCCTTATGATTATTCCTGGCAATAATTAGTATGCAGGGTAACCTTATGCTTATCCCAGACATTAATTAGTATGTAGAATAGCCTTATGCTTATCCCAGGCATTAATTAGTACGTAGGATAGCTTTATGCTTATCCCAGGCATTAAGTAGTAATTAGGATAGCCTTATGCTTATCCCAGGCATTAATTAGTAAGTAGGATAGCCTTATGCTTACCCCAGGCATTCATTAGTATATAGGATAGCCTTATGCTTACCCAAGGCATTAATTAGTATGTAGAATAGCCTTATGCTTACCCCAGGCATTAATTAATACGAAGGATAGCCTTATGCTTATCACAGGCATTAATTAGTATTTAGGACAGCCTTATGCTTATCCCAAGCATTAATTAGTACATAGGACAGCCTTATCCCAGGCATTAATTAGTGCATAGGGTAGCCTTATGCTTTTCTCAGGCATTAATTAGTACGCAAGGTAGCCTTATGCTTATCCCAGGCATTAATTAGTACGTAAGGTAGCCTTATGCTTATCCCAGGCATTAATTAGTATGTAGCACAGCCTTATGCTTATCCCAGGCATTAATTAGTACGTAGGACAGCCTTATGCTTATCCCAGGCATTAAGTAGTACGTAAGGTAGCCTTATGCTTATCCCAGGTATTAATTAGTATGTTAGCCGTATGCTTATCTCAGGTATTAATTAGTACGTAGGATAGCCTTATGCTTATCCCAGGCATTAATTTGTACATAGGATAGCCTTATGCTCACCCCAGGCATTAATTAGTACGTAGGATAGCCTTATTATTATTTTATTATTATTATTCTTTATTTATAAAGCGCCAACAGATTCCGCAGCGCTGTTCATAGGTAACAAAGATAAAAGGACAGTACAATATGAGACACCAGACAAAATTTAACAAACAAATACAGGAGGAATTGGGAGCCCTGTTCCCGTGGGAACTTACAATCTAAATGGGTAGGAGGGTGAGAAACAGGAGGTGGGGACTGCAAAGGTGGGAGTGATGTTAGTGTGAAGTTAGATGAGGGCAACTATTAGGCAAGTGGAATTCATTAGTTACTGATTTGGTTATAGGCTTCCCTGAACAAGAAGGTCTTTAGGGAGCGTTTAAAGGAGGAGAGGTTGGGGGAAAGTCTGACAGCACGAGGAAGTGCGTTCCAGAGGGTTGGTGCCGCACGAGAGAAGTCCTGTAGTCTAGATTGAAAGGAGGTGATGGTAGAAGAGGCAAGGAGTAGATCGTTGTTGGATCTTAGGGGACAGGCTGGAGTATATTTGTTGATGAGTGAGGACAGGTATGGGGGGGCTGCATTGG
Organism: Bombina bombina; assembly: GCF_027579735.1. NCBI lineage: Eukaryota > Metazoa > Chordata > Amphibia > Anura > Bombinatoridae > Bombina > Bombina bombina. The sequence goes on along the minus strand of NC_069506.1, from coordinate 296,532,752 downwards.
TAAGGGCTTTGTAGGTCAAAGTGAGAATTTTGAATTTAATTCTGCTGTGAATGGGGAGCCAGTGAAGGGACTCACAGAGGGGTGCGGCAGATACAGAGCGTCGGGAGAGGTGGATTAGCCTAGCAGAGGCATTTAGGATGGATTGAAGGGGGGAGAGGCGGGAGAGAGGAAGGCCAGTTAGTAGGTTGTTACAGTAGTCAAGCCGGGAAATTACTAGGGAATGGATTAGCTGTTTAGTAGTTTCAGCGCTCAGAAAAGGACGGATTTTGGAGATATTGCGTAGGTGGTTGCGACAGGATGAAGAGAGCGATTGGATGTGGGGTATGAAGGACAGATTGGAGTCGAGTGTAACTCCAAGGCAGCGGACTTGGGGTGATGGGGAGATAGTGGTGTCACCGACAGTGATAGTAAAGTTAGAAACTGGAGTAGAATTAGTTGGGGGGATTAGAAAAAGCTCAGTCTTGGACATGTTGATTTTTAGGTGGTGAGAGGCCATCCAGGAAGAAATGCCAGATAAGCAGCTGCTGATGTGGGAAAGGACAGACGGAGAGAGTGCAGGGGTGGATAGGTAGATCTGAGTATCATCAGCATAGAGGTGATAGTTGAAGCCATAGCTACTAATAAGTTGACCCAGCGAGGAAGTATAAATAGAGAAGAGTAGAGGGCCTAGAACAGAGCCTTGAGGTACTCCAACAGACAGAGGCAGTGGAGAGGATGAGTCACCAGCAAATGAGACAGAAAAGGATCTATTAGAGAGATAAGAGTGGATCCAGGAGAGGGCAATGTCACAGAGTCGAAGGGAGCTGAGAGTCCGTAAGAGGAGGGGATGGTCAACAGTGTCAAAGGCAGCAGACAGGTCAAGTAAGACCTGTCTGCTGCCCAGGCATTAATTATCCCAGGCATTAATTAGTACGTAGGACAGCCTTATGCTTATCCCAGCCATTTATTAGTACCTAGATAAACATGCAAAGTTTTGGGCTATTCACCCTTAATCATGCAATGCAAATACACCTGTGTAGGTGCCTTAAATACACCTGGATACACCAACAAGTAATACCTGTTACCAGACCATATATCCTATCTACCAATACTACAATACTCTTATAGCGACACCTAGTGGTCAAAAATTAATATTACACTTATCAATACAATACATATAATTGTAATTACTATGCTGTATACCAGTGTTTTTCAACCAGTGTGCCGTGGCAGACTGACAACAGTGCGGGGGTGTCCTTCTTTCAAATTTTGAAATATTGGGAGGTATGTGACAGGCTCATCAGGCATCATTTACAACCATGACATTGACATTCATTCACAGACAATGATTATGATTGTTTGTGAATGAATGTCCATATGTCATGTATAGTTTGTAGGAGGCATGACATGACAGCACAGTACAGTGTGTGTATGTATATATATATCCTGTATTAGGCTACAATGTGTGATTTTGAAAAAATTTGGGAGGGTGGTGTGCCGCAGTATATTTTATTGTAAAAAAGTGTGCCACGGCAAAAAAAAGGTTGCAAATCACTGCTGTATAGTCTATACACAATGTATCAACATAATATCAGAAAGTTAAAGCAGCATATATTTACAAACATTATTCCACCTTCTTAATACATCATTACAAAAACACTGCCATATATTTTTCTATGTTAAGACCTTTAGGGATCATGGTGTCCAACTTATTTATCCAAAATACTTCCTTTTGTTTTAATAACATTTCCAATTGCCACCCCTCCTAGGTTTTTTAACACTATCAATAATCTGCCATCGCAGTTGACAAATTGCATGACCAGCCTCCAAAAAATGAGATGATACCAGGGCATCCCTATGTTTACATCTTATGTTGGATCGGTGTTCGTTAATCCGATCACGTACCTTACGTGTCGTTTCACCTATGTAAACTGTTGAACATGGGCATTTTATCAAATAGATAGCATAGGTAGAATTGTAGGTATAATAATCATAATGTGATATTTATGTCCTGTTCTGGGGTGTATAAATTCCTTGCCTCTAATAACTGAATTACAGTTTCCCCAATTTAAACAAGGATAACATCCATAACTTTTAGAGGAAAGGAATTTCTGACTTAATTGTTTACTACTTCCAATGTCAGTTTTCACTAATTTGTCCCGCAGACTGGGTACCTTCCTATATGCCATCATAGGGGACTGAATAAATTATTTGATATTTTCATTACACTGTTGCCTAATGATAGATTCAATCTTATTACTAAGGGGATTGTATTGTGATACAAACACTTATCTGTCTGATTTTTTTACCAAAATGGACAGAAAGACTTTCATTCTGTCCATATAAGAAACCCGATTTTTTGGAGCTTGATAAAGATCTGTATACCATTTTTCAGAACTTTAAGGTTAAAAAGTTTTTTGCAAACAGGGTTGATGTAATTAAATCTGATATTAAGCATGATGTAATGAGCAATAATGTATTTAAGTGGGCTTGGTTGATACAAGTAAATGTGTCCCTCCACAACAAAGTCACAGTATTGAAACTTTTATTTCTTTAGTTGGTAAAGATATTGAATTATTAAAGAAAAATTCTGTTAAAATGACAAATCATGAATTTAATATTTCTAGAGAATAACAACATGCTATAAAAACCTTAAAGGGACAGTGAATCCAATTGTTTTTCATGATTCAAACAGAGCATGCAATTTTAAGCAACTTTCTAATTTACTCATATTATCCATTTTTCTTCATTCTCTTGGTATCTTTATTTTAAAAGCAAGAATGTAAATTTAGAAGCCGGGCCGTTTTTGGTTCACAACCTGGTTTGTGCTTGCTGATTGGTGGATAAATTTACCCACCAATATAAAAGTGCTGTCCAGGAACTGAACCAAAAATTGCCTGGCTCCTTAGCTTAGATGCCTTATTTTTTAAATAAAGATAGCAAGAAGAAAAATTGATAATAGGAGTAAATTAGAAAGTTGGTTAAAATTGCATGCTCTATCTGAATCATGAAAGAAAAAAAATTGAGTTGAGTGTCCCTTTAAAAGAAAAGGATATCATCATAAAATCTGCTGATAAGGGCAGAGCTACCGTCATAATGGGAAAGGATTATTATATCCAAGAAATAAGTAACCAGTTAGCAGACCCTATTGTGTACAAAAGAACAGATATTAACCCTACTACCAAAATACAGAAATAAACTTGTTTTATGTTACAAAGAGCAGTTGATGAAAAAGTTATTGATGCTAGATTATCAGCGTTATTTATCAGCTATTATCTATTATTAGAGTTATCTATTCAATCAGAATCCTGTTACACCTGTAATGTATATGTTGCCTAAAATTCACAAAAATTATAAATGCCCCCCGGGTCGTCCAATTGTGGCCTCAGTTAATTATGTGTTTTCTAATGTATCTAAATTTTTAGATAAGATTCTACAACATTTTATAGAACTTAATAGTTCTCATTTGAATTTATCAGTAAAATAACTAATTTAGAGATGCCCTATGATAAATTTATTTTATTCACTCTAGATGTTGGTGGCCTGTACACATCTATAAGGCATGAGTGTGGAATCGGAGCTGTTATTAATACCTTGAAAAAAAGTCTATTATATGATGAAAGACAACTTGCATTTTTTGATGATATATTGAGAGTAATTTGTATCATAAATACTTTTTGTTCCAGCACTCTTTCTATGTGCAGAAGCAGGGGACTGCTATGGGCTCTAACGTAGCACCCTCATATGCCAACATATATATGGGTGTATTTGAAGAGAAATATGTGTATGAACATGATTTATTTCTAGAACATGGCGCCATCTGGTGGAAATATATAGATGACGTGTTTGGCATATGGGGGCAGCGTTGAGTCTTTAGTACCATTTGTAAGAGATTTAAATTATGCTGTGTCAGGTTTGAAGTTTACTTTGGAGTACAGCGAGGAGGCCATCAATTTTCTTGATACAAGGGTATATAGAAACAAATCGAATAATAGGTTGCAGTTGGATATTTATAGCAAACCAACTGACAGAAATAATATGCTACATTATACAAGTTATCATAACCCAAGGCTTATTAATTCTTTACCTCATAGCCAGTTTATTCAAGTGGATAGGATTGTCAGAGATGACAATTTGGTTACAGATAGATTACAAATTATGGGCAATACATTTTTGGAAAGAGGTTATCCTAGACCTTTGATTGATGAAGAAATGATGCGGGTCATAGATACTCACAAGAATGTCATACCTAAGAACAATAAAGAGGTAAAAAAAATTAGACAGATTAGTGTTTGTATCACAATACAATCCCCTTAGTAATAAGATTGAATCTATCATTAGGTGACATTGGCATATTCTGCAACAGTGTAATGAAAACTTTAAAGAATTTATTTAGTTCCCTAGGATGGCATATAGGAAGGTACCCAGTCTGCAGGACAAATTGGTGAAAACTGACATTGAAAGTAGTAAACAATTAAGTCAGAAATTAATTTCCTCTAAAAATTATGGATGTTACCTTGTTTAAATTGTGGAAACTGAAATTCAGTTATTAGAGGCAAGGAAGTTCTACACCCCAAAACATGACATAAATATCACACATGATTATTATACCTGCAATTCTACCTATGCTATCTATTTGATAAAATGCCCATGTTCAACAGTACATAGGTGAAATGACAGGTAAGGTAAGTGATCTGATTAACGAACACCGATCCAACATAAGATGTAAAATAGGGATGCCCCGGGATCATCTCAATTTTTTGGAGGCTGCTCATGCAATTAGTCAACTGCGATGGAAGATTATTGATTGTGTTAAAAAAAACAGGAAGAGTGGCAATTGGGAAATGTTATTAAAACAAAGGGAAGTATTTTGGATAAATAAGTTGGACACCATGATTCCTAAATGTCTTAACATAGAAAAAGATATGTCAGTGTTTTTGTAATGATGTTTTAAGAATGTGGAATAATGTTTGTAATTATATGCTGCTTTAACTTTCTGATATTATGTTGATACATTGTATATAGAGCATAATAATTCCAATTATATGTATTGTATTGAGAAGTGAAATAATTTTTGACCACTAGGTATCACTATTAGAGTATTGTTGTTTTGGTATATAGGATATATAGTCTGATAACAGGTATTACTTGTTGATGTATCCAGGTGTATTTAAGGCACCTACACAGGTGTATTTGCATTGCATGATTAGGGGTGAATAGCCCAAAATGTTGCATGTTTATCTGATGACTCTGATCTTCAATAAAAGTTTTTTATTCACAATCCTGGTGCTGTGGAATACTTTGGACTTTGATATACTTTGGGGTATTTGCAGTAATCCCTTCCTACGTTCACAGAAAAAGTGGTGAGGTGCTGTATCTATTGTGATTTCAATTAATTAGTACGTAGGACAGCCTTATGCTTATCCCAGGAATTAATAAGTACATAGGGTAGCCTTATGCTTAAACAATAAACATAAAGTCCGGAGCTGCAGTTAAAAATTCCTTGTTCCTTTATTCATTTAAGAGCGGTTACATGTGCAGGTACAAAACATGCCCTTAGTGTCCAAAGCTTACGCGTTTCGGCTGGAACGCCGTACTCATAGCTCTATGACCACCCTCACACTAATGGGCCATTTAAGAGGATAGAAAACATCCGATTTGCTAAGGTGCAATTCTAGTGTTAACTGTTTCATTGCTTCTCTGTCTAGCCATACATAAATGGGGAAAAATAAATACACCCTACGTTCTAACTTAGACAGTATTTCAAATTAATGCAATACAAGTAACACACTTAATACGATACAATGCAACATAATTGTTTTCTTCAATCCACATTATAACATTATTTGTGTAATTTGTACATCATTCAATTACTGAATTCAACTTTCATAATTATTTTCTTGTGCAATTTATTTGGCTTCGCCAACTACTAATACACTTGTTAGTTATGCACCCCTAAGTCACACAGGTTAAAGGGACATAATACTCATATGCTAAATCACTTGAAACTGATGCAGTATAACTGTAAAAAGCTGACAGGAAAATATCACCTGAGCATCTCTATGTAAAAAAGGAAGATATTTTACCTCACAATTTCCTCAGCTCAGCAGAGTAAGTTCTGTGTAAAAAGTTATACTCAGCTGCTCCCAGCTGCAGGTAAAAAAATAAAAAAAAATGAAGAAATGAACAGCAGCCAATCAGCATCAGCAGTGCTGAGGTCATGAACTTTTACTGTGATCTCATGAGATTTGACTTAACTCTCATGAGATTTCATAGTAAGCTTCCTTTACCTGATTGGTGAAATAATATGAGAGTGCACAATGCTCATCCCTTCAGATGTCCCAGGACAAACACACTAAAATGCTGCTTAGAAATCCTTTACAATGGGAGGTGGCTACTGAGGAACTTTTGAGGTAAAATATCTTTCTTTTTTACATAGAGATGTTCAGGTGATATTTTCTAATCAGCTTTTTACAGCTATGCTGCATCACTTTCAAGTGTTTAAACATTTGGGTATTATGGCCCTTTAATGCAAACAGTAAAAATTTAATTTTACATTCCAAAACATATTGATATTCACAACCCAAATGAACACAATATTACAATTTTTATCATTCTTAATAAATCACAGTTATTGTGATATGCACTGATGCACTTGCCAAACATTGCTTCAGTGGATATAAAACCAATCCACTGTATATTGAGTTCACTTAGGTATTAATATAACCACAATTAATGATGTGAAAGATTTGTTTTGCTCCTTTTAATCCATTCAATCCATTACCCATAACATAAAGTACAAAAATCCTACCTAACTAATCAATATATCTTAAACAATGTTCCCAGATAGGGGCTAAGAAATATTGCAGATGGGAATTAGCCTTTCTATTATTTTATTCATCAATTAGAATTCAGTTCCAAAAATTTATAAGATCATATGATGAATTTAATCCAGTTGGATATCTAGTCTGTAAATGAAAAATCCAGAACACCTCCCTCTTTGCCAGTGCTTGATCTCTATCTCCCCCTCTTTGATTGGTATTAACTATTTCTATAATAGTCCACTTGAAACTAGTGACTTGTTTATTATGAAACCTGTTAAAATGTTGGACCAGGGGGGTGGTCAATACACCGGCCTTAATATCCGAGAGGTGTTCCCTGATACGTGTACGTGTTTCTCTTGACGTCATACCTACATATTGGAGATGACAATCTGAACAACCTGCTAGGTATATTGTGTATCTACTTCTACAATTCATACACCTGTTGTGCTTGTATACTTTGTTTGTAACATCGCTTTTGAAACCTTCCCCAACTATTACATGTTCACAAGCCTTGCATGTGCGTTTGCTACATTTAAACATACCCTTGAGCCGTAACCAAGAGCTTGGGTCATCTAATTGAAGCGATTTCAGTTGGGTGGGTGCCAATATGTTGCCCAAGGAGACTCCTTTCCTAAAAGAGCATTTGCATCCCTTATCCACCGTCTCAACTAGTGCATCGTCAGCTGCCAATAGTCTGAAATTGTTCTGTACTATTTGACAAATTTTATGATACTGCATACTAAAATCAGTTACAAAGAAGATCCCTCTGTTTTTTTCATTATTAGGTACAGATTTTTTCAACAAGGTTTGTCTGTCAATAGTGGCTACTTCTTCCCTAATCTTGACAACTTCATGTCGCTTATAGCCTCTACTCAATAGACGATCTGATAATTGATTGGCATGGTCCTCATACTGTGATTCATTGCTACAGTTTCTCTTCAATCTCGTAAACTGTCCCTTGGCCACCGACCTAAAGACCTGCTTCGGATGACTGCTCCTGGCGTGGAGAAGGGTGTAACCTGTGATAGGTTTCCTATACACCTCTGTCTCAATTCCAATATTTGGTATACCTTTAAGGGTCAGATCCAAAAAGTTGATCTTTGACTTGTTCAGCTCAAAAGTGAACTCTAACCCTATATCATTGGTATTTAACCAATCCACAAATTATTTTGCCAATTCTTCTGGGCCTCTCCACACCAGGAGCAAGTTTATAAAACCGTATATACTGTCTATAGGGGTTACCACCTCCATAGATGCGGGACAGCTCCCATCACCCCATAAAGAGGTTGGCGAAAGAGGGCGCGAATTTGGCGCCCATAGCTGTCCCGCATCTCTGGGCGTAGAAAGACCCCCCAAAAGCAAAATAATTGTGCGTCAACAAAAACTTGACGATCCTCAAAACATAGTGGACAAAATCATCTGTGTAGCCAGTACCTCTACGAAGAAAAAAAATCTATGGCTTCCAGGCCCCTGTCGTGAGGTATAGAAGTATATAGGGCCCTAACGTCAATAGTAAGCCACAAATCGGACTGATCCCAGTCCAAGTCTTTCATTAGGTTAAGAACATGGGTAGTATCCTATAAACAACTAGTGAGACCACCTACCAATGGCTGCAAAATACAATCTAACCATTGTGAGGTCCTCTCTAGTAGGGACCCAATCCCACTTACGATATACTTTTTAGTTTACTTGGATATTCTTAAAAGTACAGAAACTCATTCCCACATTTATTACAGGTACCCTTATGCTAATCCCAGGCAATATCTAGTATGTAGGGTAGCCTTATGCTTATCCCAGGCATTCATTAGTACGTAGGGTAGCCTTAGGCTTATCCCAGGCATTAATTAGTATGTAGGGTAGCCTTATGCTTATCCCAGGCATTAATTAGTACATATGATAGCCTTATGCTTATCTCAGGTATTAATTAGTACATAGGATAGTCTTATGCTTATCCCAGGCATTAATTTGTACATAGGATAGCCTTATGCTTATCCCAGGCAAATTTATTATTTTGTGATTCAGATAGAGCATGCAATTTTAACTTTCTAATTTACTCCTATTATCAAATTTTCTTCATTCTCTTGGTATCTTTATTTGAAATGCAAGAATGTACGTTTAGATGCCGGCCCATTTTTGGTAAACAACCTGGGTTGTTCTTGCTGATTGGTGGATAAATTCACTCACCAATAAACAAGTGCTTTCCAGAGTCCTGAACCAAAAAATACCTTAGAAGCCTTCTTTTTTTAAATAAAGATAGCAAGAGAACAAAGAAAAATGTATAATAGGAGTAAATTAGAAAGTTGCTTAAAATTGCATGCTCTATCTAAACCACGAAAGAAAAAAATTTGGGTTCAGTGTCCCTTTAATTAGTACGTAAGATAGCCTTATGCTTATCCCAGGCATTAATTAGTACGTAGGGTAGCCTTAAGCTCATCCCATGCATTAATTAGTATGCAGGGTAGTCTTATGCTTCTCCCAGGCATTAATTAGTATGTAGAATAAACTTATGCTTATCCCAGGAATGAATCAATACATAGGATAGTCTTTTTTGTTTTTTTGTTTAAACAATTTTATTAAAGTTTCCAAGACATGTCACAAATAAGAATACATCTTACAAGAGAAAACAGAATTTATGCTTACCTGATAAATTTCTTTCTCTTGTGATGTATCGAGTCCACGGATTCATCCATACTTGTGGGATATTCTCCTTCCTAACAGGAAGTGGCAAAGAGAGCACCCACAGCAGAGCTGTCTATATAGCTCCTCCCTTAGCTCCACCCCCCCTCCAGTCATTCGACCGAAGGCTAGGAAGAAAAAGGAGAAACTATAGGGTGCAGAGGTGACTGAAGTTTTTTAAATAAAAATATACTACCTGTCTTAAACAGACAGGGCGGGCCGTGGACTCGATACATCACAAGAGAAAGAAATTTATCAGGTAAGCATAAATTCTGTTTTCTCTTGTAAGATGTATCGAGTCCACGGATTCATCCATACTTGTGGGATACCAATACCAAAGCTTTAGGACACGGATGAAGGGAGGGACAAGACAGGTACCTTAAACGGAAGGCACCACTGCTTGTAGAACCTTTCTCCCAAAAATAGCCTCCGAAGAAGCAAAAGCATCGAATTTGTAAAATTTGGAAAAAGTATGAAGCGAAGACCAAGTCGCCGCCTTACAAATCTGTTCAACAGAAGCCTCATTTTTAAAAGCCCATGTGGAAGCCACTGCTCTAGTAGAATGAGCAGTAATCCTTTCAGGAGGCTGCTGGCCAGCAGTCTCATGATGCTTTTCAGCCAAAAAGAAAGAGAGGTAGCCGTAGCCTTTTGACCTCTCCGCTTACCAGAATAAACCACAAACAATGAAGATGTTTGAAGGAAATCTTTAGTTGCTTGTAAGTAGAACTTTAAAGCACGAACCACATCAAGATTGTGCAACAGACGTTCCTTCTTTGAAGAAGGATTAGGCTGTCTGAGAATCATCTATTGCTATATTTTTAAGTGCTATAATATGCTCTTTATAATTTATAGACATATCAGTGCAAGTGGGACACATTCTAAGAGGGGGTTCCACAATGGCTTCTAAACACATTGAACAAGGATTTTCCTTGGTGTCAGACATGTTAAACAGGCTAGTAATGAAACAAGTAAGCTTGGAAAACACTTTATTCAAAGTAAATAATACTTAGAAAAAAACGGTACTGTGCCTTTAAGAGAAAAAAAAGATGCACAAACTCTGCAAAACTGTAAAAAAAAGCAGTAAACTTTACGAAATGTTTACAGTAGAATCATAAAGCCTTAGTAAGTTTGCACAGCCAGCCAAATAAACGATTAACCCCTTAATGCAAGAACCGGATTGACAAAACGTCAAAAACCGGTATAAAAACGTTCAGCACCTTGCCACAGCTCTGCTGTGGCGCCTACCTGCCCTTTAGGATAGATTTGTGGGGGAAAAACTTCTTTTAGGCCCTCAAACACAGCAGGAGAAGCAGCTGGATGTCTTCAGAGTAAAAGAAACTGCGCAACTGAGGCGCGAAAATAGGCCCCTCCCACCTCACTCGATGTTAGTGGGGCCTAAAAGAAACACACTAAAGTGTTTCTAAACTAGCCATGTGGGTTAATAACCCTTAAATAAGCCACAAAGCCCCCTTAAAGTCCCTCAAAAAACGTTAAGATATCAATAAAAAAACGTTTTTCCCATGAGTGCCACCAGTAACAAATGAGCCCTTTGTGTAAGCTGGGATTCTCTATTAAGTGTCTGAATACAGCTTACCCTTCCCTCATGGGGATATTGTCAGCCTTTTCTAGAATTATCACAGTCTGTCTAGAAAAAAATTGACTGAACATACCTCAATGCAGCTTAGCATGCAAACCGTTCCACCAACTGAAGTTTTCCTGTACTCTCAGCCTCTGTGGGAACAGCAGTGGATCTAAGTTACAAAGTGCTAAGATCATCATCCTCCTTGCAGAAATCTTCATCCCTTTTCTGCCAGAGAGTGAATAGTACACACCGGTACCATTTAAAATAACAAACTTTTGCTTGAGAAAATAAAAACTAAAATTTTTGTCACCACTCTCACTTTACCCTTCCTAGCAGTTAAGCAGGCAATGAGAATGACTGGGGGGGGGGTGGAGCTAAGGGAGGAGCTATATAGACAGCTCTGCTGTGGGTGCTCTTTTTGCCACTTCCTGTTAGGAAGGAGAATATCCCACAAGTATGGATGAATCCGTGGACTCGATACATCTTACAAGAGAAATACAGAAACTTATACAATTTTTGGCTTAAATTTGCATTAATAACCATAATATCAAAATAACATAAGTGATCATACTTGTCTAAATAATCAATTTAAATTAAATTTTCTGCATATATAGAGAACATAAAAGTCCAAGTTACCAGTCAAATCCTATACAGACCCGTTTCTACCCCATAACTATTTATATATTTCTTGTTTATATATTATTTTGAAAGTTTCCCATATGACTTTCATTTGTAAGAAAGTGTCTCTCCTCCCACTTTTCATATATGCGTATTCATCAAGGTTTAAGATGTATTGAAATTGGGAATACCATATGGCCATGGTCAGGATTTCCAATTTTTTGCTATCAGTTTTTTTAAACTATTACTGGCTATGAAAATCAACTTTTTCTTGCATGATGGAAGTTTGTTAGGGACAATGTTGAGTAACCAGACACAGGGATCTGGAGGCATTTTAGTTTCAAGCATTGAATTTGTTGCGTCAATTATAGAGAGCCAGATCGGGGATAATAATGAGCATGCCCACCAAATGTGAAACATAGATCCTACCGCTCGTCCACACCACCAGCATTTATTAGAGGCAGAAGAGATTCAAAGGGGTCGAGTGGTCGGAGTAAGTTACGTTTGTCAGGGTGTTTAGAAATAAAGGAATGGCATTGATGAATAAAAAACCAGTTGTTAAAAAATACCAGATCTTTGTCTATTAATTCTTTTTTGGGTAAAAAGTTTTATCTCGTTTCCAATATGGAATATCAGAGTTCTCATGGGTATATCAAGGTGTTTGATTTTTCGTAGTATAGATGTGGTAAGTTCTGCATTTTCTGTGAGAGGTGTGAGCGGGGAAAATTGTGAAGTGAGACCCGGGTATTCTATAATAATCTTATTCCACACAGATAAGGTTTCCATTAAAATATTGTTTAAAATCTCTGGCCACGTATGGTTTTGTTTGCCAGCATATTGTACCTAGGTGGGATTTTCCTGCTAAATCATGTTCTAGGGACACCCATGCTTTGTGCTGGTAATTATTAAACCAGTCCACCACCCTCTGTAGAAAGACTGCTTGTCTATACTTAATTAGGTTAGGGACTCTCAAACCACCCTCAGAAACAGGTAAGCACATTATGGTCTTGTTAATTCTCGCTTTTTTTTTTAGCCCAGATAAAATCAAAGATCTTATTTTGTAGTGAAGTTAAAAAGCCCTTAGGTAAGGGGATGGGGGAGGGTATGCAGCAAATATAATACTCTAGGGAGGATGTTCATCTTGATAGAATTGATGCTACCGACCCAGGAAATGTCCTTAGATCTCCAAGAGGAAATATCTGCTATAATGGTTCTTTGCAAGGTTTCATAATTAGATCTAAACATCTCCTGTGTGGAGGGGGCTATAAAGACTCCTAAATATTTTAGCTTGAATACGAAAAGGGCACCTCTCTGTCAGGAGGGAAAGATGATGGGCATCACAATGTACGGTGAGCATTTCGTTTCATATTGTGATTTTCGGATGTTTTAATAAATTTTTCACCACCACCTTTAGAAAGTGACAATTTTTTATCTGGAAACCATCCAGTAATATAACAGGACATCACAAGTAACACAATAGGATATTATCACGGACATATTAGGACGTGGACTCCAACTACTATCTGCCTGGACTACATTTTTTAGCAAAGACTATCTAGTATTCACATTTAATCTTTATCACGGTCATTTTATCAGGATTTTTCAGTCATTGTTTTTATATTATTAAATATGCTTTTATATGTTTTTTACTTGTTTTTAATGTAACATGGATCCATGATTTATTATATTGTTTCAGCCAGTTGTGTAATAAATTTTAATTTTTAACATACCATCTCAGTATTCTATATATCTAATACTCTCATATACAAGTTGCCTCAGCCTTCGGGCGCTCGCCTCACTATCACACACATATACTATATGAGCTTCTAAGGCTGAAGGGGGAAATGGTTCAGTATCGGATATCTCGTTGAAAAGCTTTAACAAGTGTGGGACAAGTAGGGCTTTATATGTCTTGTAGTAGTTATTGGTATAGCCATCTGGACCAGGGGCTTTGTTATTGGGGAGGTTTTTGATAACTTCAAGAATATCAGTCTGTGTAAAGGGTTCATTCATAGAGTCTTGTTGGTCAGAGTTAAGATGGGGTAAGGAGATGTTATCTAGGTAATTTTTTATTAAAATAGATTTAGTCCCACCCTCCAGGCTATTGTTATTAAGTGTGGGCACCAAGTTATATAGTTTTTCATAATATTCCCTAAAAGCATTTGCTGGGATGTATGCAGCTCTTTACCTTTGTTTGTTTTAAGGACGAGAACAATTTTTTTAATTTACTTTCTGTTTTAATTTTCTTGCGAAAAGGGAACTGCTTTTATTATCACTCTCAAAATAACGTTGTTGCAGCCTAAGGGCATATTTCTTACAATCTTTATGGAGCATTTCATTAATATGTGTTTTGCAATCTGCGATAGCTTGAGGAGTAGTTAGTTCTGTCGGGTCTATTTTACGTTGTGCCTCTAAATTATTGAGTTTGTTAATTGTGTAATCCATTAGTTTCCTGTATTGTCTGTCGTGATGTATTTTAATACTAATAATTTCCCCTCTGATAACCGCTTTATGGGCTTCCCAAGTTATTCTAATGTATGTGTCAGGGTTATTATTAAAGAGAAAGTATTCTTAAAGTGCTTTCTTAACACGGATAGAATAAACCGGGTCAGATAATAGGATGTCGTCCATTTTCCACACATAGTAGTGTGGGGGAATACGGGGCCAATCCAAGGAGCAGCTGACTATGGAATGGTATTTTTGTTATCTGTGTGACTCTAACAAGATTAGTGACATTCATTATGAAATAATCAATTCTGGAGTGTTGGCGGTAGGGATTAGAGAAGAAGGTATATTCCCTAGAGTCCTGATGTAATATCCTCCAAGTATCATGAAGAGTGAGGTCTTTTGTTTTACTAAGTTAATGACTTTATGTGGAACAGAGGACAAATTATTAGAGTTGTCTAAATTTGGGTTCAAGGTGAGGTTGAAGTCTCCGCCCATAACGATAGCTCCTTTAGCTACTTCTAGTGTTACATTGGTGAGATGTCTGAAGAACGTGTCCTGCTTCAAGTTAGGGGCATAAACATTAATCAGGGTGACTACCTACAAATATGAGATAGCGCCCTGATGTATCACTATATTTTTTAAATAAGGGTGAAAGGGATTCCCCTTTTAATTAGGATGCCTACACCGTTTGTTTTTGCAGAGTTTGATGCATAGTACGCATCGCCAAATTTGTGGGAGAAAGTATTAGGTTCTTTATACAACATACGAAATGTGTTTCCTGTAGGAAAACAATATCGCCCTTACAGCGGATAATGTCACGTACTACCACATTTCACTTATGTGGGCAATTCAGACCTTTAGAATTAGCTGTAATAAAATGTAGGTATTTATTAGTGTGCGTCATTTGGGTGAGGTGAGATGGGAGTATCGCCTATTAGTGTTATAATGATACGGAGGGAGTGAGGGGCGTAAATCTTTGTGAAAAGACTGGAGAACATGAGGGTGACTAGTTAATAAGAAGACCTATACCTTATTGTAAAATACGGAACAAATACAATGCAAGACAAGAGATCAAATAAATAAAAAATAAAAAGTAAAAACATTGAAAACAGTGAACATTAAATAAGTCATAATTCATGACAGTAGGATGGGGAAATGCTCAGTGCAGACTTCAGATATTTTTTAAGTAAGCAGGAGAAAGTCAATCATTGATGATGAGCAATTAACTAGACCCATAGTCGATGAACATAAAACTATAACATGATAACAGTCATAATTTATAAGTAGAAGAAATACAGAGGGCGACTCCTAGTGCAGATGAGTAAGCAATATATGTACCCACTAGCTTCCCCCTTTAGAAAGATACTCACACAGTGAAAAGCACACTATAGTGCTAATGCAGCCTGCTGGGTATATTACAGTGGCCCAGCGCACATACACACTCCGGCAACGTACTGTTCCAAGGTTTTTTGACGGTCGAATGAAAAGATAGGAGACTTCAGTTGATAAAAAAAGAGCTTTATATAAAAACCAATTTACTGATTGATTTTATTTGTTCATTTATTGGTTTTTATATAATCATAGGGACGCCGCCCTGACCTGATCTCCTCATTGAAATCTTGCTATTGCGGGATTTCAATTTGCTTACATCAGAACCTTTTTCCGATGTAGACAAATTAACCCTGTCATCAAAGGGTTAAAGGGACACTGAACCCAAATTGTTTCTTTCATGGTTCAGATAGAGCATGCAATTTTAAGCGACTTTCTAATTTACTCCTATTATCAATTTTTCTTTGTTCTCTTGCTATCTTTATTTGAAAAAGAAGGCATCTAAGCTTTTTTTTTTTTTATTCAGACCTCTGGACAGCACTTTTCTATAGGTGGATGAATTTATCCACCAATCAGCAAGAACAACCCAGGTTGTTCACAAAAAATGGGCCGGCATCTAAACTTACATTCTTGCATTTCAAATAAAGATACCAAGAGAATGAAGAAAACTTGATAATATGAGTAAATTAGAAAGTTGTTTAACATTTCATACTCTATCTGAATCACAAAAGAAAAACAAATTGAGTTCAGTGTCCCTAAACACTTGATGCCGCCACAAACGGGTTAACAGATTGCAGTTAATTTATATCCTTCTGGAAGTATGGCCACAATAACAGTACATAATACTCAAGATGAGGCCTAACTAGTGAACTGTAAAGTGCCATAAGAACCTTACTATTCCTTGCTGCAATACTGCATTGTTTTGAGGATTATTAGCTAAACATAATACTCCTATTTCTCTAATTGGCAACTCACTGTTGTGCCTATTAAACACTATCTATAGACTTGGTAGATATTTTACACCAGTATCTAAATAAAAATAATTCTCCCATTTAAATTCTATTCAGAGTGAGGTGTCTGTATTTAATATGAGAATCTTCCCAATACGCGTTCCCTGCAGGGACAAACAGCAGCTGGATATTTTCCCATTAATGCCTCTCCCAGACTCCCACTCTCCTATCAAACCTATCTTTTTATACAAAGGGAGTGTTATAAATGCACCATTTAGTGCCAATAAAACATATCTCCAGCATTTACACGTAGTTTTCTTGGTGAGCTATTTAGTGGGAATTCCTTTTTATGCTGTAGGTGTTGCATATTAGGTACTCTTGTCCTGACTGAGTAATGCGGCCCAGTGGCGTCATCAGAACTTGTTACTGTGTAGGCAAAGTTTATCACGTGACACTCCCAGGCGCTTCGCGTTGCACTAGTTTGAACATTCGAGGATTCCGTAGATTTTCAACTTGGTGTTGGCGGTAGTTTTTATTTTGTAATTTTAACCGGAGGAAGCGGAATATACGTGCGGTATGGCGGGGCAGCAGGCGGAGGTGCACTCCCGCACACAAGTAGGTACCGTGTATGTGATAAGTAAATAGCGGCGAGCAGTAGACCCAGTGCTCTCTGTCTTGTTCAGCTGTGTGATCCTACAGCTCCCTCTACCGGTTGTTCTGGGTCAGAGTGGTGCCCGCTCCTGGCTTTTATGTGCTCCTGTAGTGAGTGACTGCTATTTGTTGTGTCAGGTCACCCAGTGGTGCCTGCTGCTGCTGGTTATTGTGTCACCCAGTGGTGCCTGCTGCTGGTTATTGTGTCACCCAGTGGTGCCTGCTGCTGGTTGTTGTGTCACCCAGTGGTGCCTGCTGCTGGTTATTGTGTCACCCAGTGGTGCCTGCTGCTGGTTGCCGTGTCACCCAGTGGTGCCTGCTGCTGGTTGTTGTCACCCAGTGGTGCCTGTTATTTGTTGTGTCACCCAGTGGTGCCTGCTGCTGGTTGTTGTCACCCAGTGGTGCCTGTTATTTGTTGTGTCACCCAGTGGTGCCTGCTGTTGGTTGCCGTGTCACCCAGTGGTGCCTGCTGCTGGTTGTTGTCACCCAGTGGTGCCTGTTATTTGTTGTGTCACCCAGTGGTGCCTGCTGCTGGTTGCCGTGTCACCCAGTGGTGCCTGCTGCTGGTTGCCGTGTCACCCAGTGGTGCCTGCTGCTGGTTGCCGTGTCACCCAGTGGTGCCTGCTGCTGGTTGTTGTCACCCAGTGGTGCCTGTTATTTGTTGTGTCACCCAGTGGTGCCTGCTGCTGGTTGTTGTCACCCAGTGGTGCCTGTTATTTGTTGTGTCACCCAGTGGTGCCTGCTGTTGGTTGCCGTGTCACCCAGTGGTGCCTGCTGCTGGTTGTTGTCACCCAGTGGTGCCTGTTATTTGTTGTGTCACCCAGTGGTGCCTGCTGCTGGTTGCCGTGTCACCCAGTGGTGCCTGCTGCTGGTTGTTGTCACCCAGTGGTGCCTGTTATTTGTTGTGTCACCCAGTGGTGCCTGCTGCTGGTTGTTGTCACCCAGTGGTGCCTGTTATTTGTTGTCACCCAGTGGTGCCTGCTGCTGGTTGCCGTGTCACCCAGTGGTGCCTGCTGCTGGTTGCCGTGTCACCCAGTGGTGCCTGCTGCTGGTTGACGTGTCACCCAGTGGTGCCTGCTGCTGGTTGTTGTCACCCAGTGGTGCCTGTTATTTGTTGTGTCACCCAGTGGTGCCTGCTGCTGGTTGTTGTCACCCAGTGGTGCCTGTTATTTGTTGTGTCACCCAGTGGTGCCTGCTGTTGGTTGCCGTGTCACCCAGTGGTGCCTGCTGCTGGTTGTTGTCACCCAGTGGTGCCTGTTATTTGTTGTGTCACCCAGTGGTGCCTGCTGCTGGTTGTTGTCACCCAGTGGTGCCTGTTATTTGTTGTGTCACCCAGTGGTGCCTGCTGCTGGTTGCCGTGTCACCCAGTGGTGCCTGCTGCTGGTTACCGTGTCACCCAGTGGTGCCTGCTGCTGGTTGCCGTGTCACCCAGTGGTGCCTGTTATTTGTTGTGTCACCCAGTGGTGCCTGCTGCTGGTTATTGTGTCACCCAGTGGTGCCTGCTGCTGGTTGCCGTGTCACCCAGTGGTGCCTGCTGCTGGTTGTTGTCACCCAGTGGTGCCTGTTATTTGTTGTGTCACCCAGTGGTGCCTGTTATTTGTTGTGTCACCCAGTGGTGCCTGCTGCTGGTTGCCGTGTCACCCAGTGGTGCCTGCTGCTGGTTGCCGTGTCACCCAGTGGTGCCTGCTGCTGGTTGTTGTCACCCAGTGGTGCCTGTTATTTGTTGTGTCACCCAGTGGTGCCTGCTGCTGGTTGCCGTGTCACCCAGTGGTGCCTGCTGCTGGTTGCCGTGTCACCCAGTGGTGCCTGCTGCTGGTTGTTGTCACCCAGTGGTGCCTGTTATTTGTTGTGTCACCCAGTGGTGCCTGCTGCTGGTTGCCGTGTCACCCAGTGGTGCCTGCTGCTGGTTGCCGTGTCACCCAGTGGTGCCTGCTGCTGGTTATTGCCACCCAGTGGTGCCTGTTATTTGTTGTGTCACCCAGTGGTGCCTGCTGCTGGTTGCCGTGTCACCCAGTGGTGCCTGCTGCTGGTTGCCGCGTCACCCAGTGGTGCCTGCTGCTGGTTGCCGCGTCACCCAGTGGTGCCTTCTGCTTGTTGCCGCGTCACCCAGTGGTGCCTTCTGCTGGTTGCCGCGTCACCCAGTGGTGCCTGCTGCTGGTTGCCGCGTCACCCAGTGGTGCCTGCTGCTGGTTGCCGCGTCACCCAGTGGTGCCTGCTGCTGGTTGCCGCGTCACCCAGTGGTGCTCAAAATAAAGTGTATTGTTCCTTGTTAAAAAATTATTAGTTTTTTTTTTTTTTTTTTTTTTAATTCTTTTATTAAGCCAGTTCACAGAACATAAGGGAGAAAATTACATACACTTCATGACCATAAAACAGGTGACAAATTATGACATGTTTATACAAGAACAATAGATAAATACATAAACCACAGAAAAATAAGTGTAGACCATGTCTTTCAAGAATTTGGCCATAATGAAATTCACAGAGATTACCCTGATTTCAGAGATTCCCAAACCAATACAGGGTAACTCCTGTTTATGATATCCCTATATCTATTGACACATATATATATATATATATATATATAAAAAAAAACTATCATGCCTATGAACCGTACAAATTTTTCTTTTATCTGAAAAAATGGGGGGGGGGGAACCACACACACTTTTTCTAACTTTGACCTCCAAAATCTGTTACACACCTACAACCATAAGTTATAGGACAATAAATACAAGTAGCACTTTGCTATTTCCAAACAACTTTTTTTCAAAATTAGCGCTAGTTACATTGGAACACTGATATCTTTCAGGAATCCCTGAATATTCCTTGACATGTATATATATATATATATTTTTTTTAGCAGACATCACAAAGTATTGATCTAGGCCCACTTTGGTATATTTCATGCCACCATTTCACCGCCAAATGCGATCAAATAAAAAAAATATCATTCACTTTTTCGCAATTTTTTTCACAAACTTAAGGTTTCTCACAGAAATAATTTACAAACAGCTTGTGCAATTATGGCATAAATTGTTGTAAATGCTTCTCTGGGATCCCCTTTGTTCAGAAATAGCAGTCATATATGGCTTTGGCGTTGCTTTTTGGTAATTAGAAGGCTGCTAAATGCCACTGCAAACCACACGTGTATTATGCCCATCAGTGAAGGGGTTAATTAGGGAGCATGTAGAGTTAATTTTAGCTTTAGTGTAGTAGACAACTTTCTGAAAAAATATACAAGATAACCTGCGCCAAGATAAAACTGCTACACAAACTCCAAAAGGAGATATAGGGTCTCTCAACTCCCTAAAAAGGTTATACGTTAGAAAAAGAAAATACCCAGGAGCGCTAACAAAAAGCTGAAGTGTAACTGTATTGGATAGTATATCAAAAACAGGACCAAATAAAACTCTAAAATATAATATATTTAGTACAGAGAGAATGGAAACTGACGACTAGCATAAAGCAGCAAGATATAATATAATATTCAAATAAATTATTATTTATTGATATCCGGTAGAGAGAATTGAAAAAGATGCAACTGCGTACAAACGCAGAAGATTAACCACAGAGGTCTATTTAAACAGTACAAATTATATCAATAAACTCAACAATAAAAACTAACAAACTAATATTCAAAATATATAGTAAATGCAATGACACAAAAACACAATTAAGGTCGACCTTAAAAGTAATCCAAAAAACAATTCATAAAAAACATTTCATAAAAGAAACCGCTTCATATAGCTTAGCGGTGCAATCAAAGTGAATGTGGGTGCAAATGCAAAGATAATACAAAAATAAACAAAAGTTCTAAACAAGTTAATAGCATAGAAAAAACAGATACTGGATTAAAAAAGCTGATAACATATACGCAAGGACAGATGTTACAAAGTCATTATGAGTCCAGTGTCCGTAAACGGGCGTAATCCTCAACATAGCATAGTGTTCTCAAAGTTTGGCTGCTACTGAATTCAGGCTACGGCACCTCTTACTCTTCTGGCTGGTTGTATATCAGCCGGACTGAGCGGTGTGTATTCAGTTAGTTAGCGGTTAGAGACACATGCTTTTATTTATTGTGGTACTTTCTTGCATTCTCGGAGACTTATTAGCAAGGTGTTTTTTGCACCTTGTTTTGGACATTCAGTCTAGTTTTGCACTAACGGATGGACATATACGGGACATCAGCTGGTTTCCATTGTGCAGTCTAAATTAGGCATGGATCCAGCAGGATCCGGCTGTTTTTCTGTAAAAAAGTGCTGGTTCTGAAAGGACCCAAATGTTTTTCAATAAAATGTTGTTGGATCCAGAAGTGTCTGGATGTGTTTGTATGGAAAACAATTAAATGTGTGTGTTTTTGTCTAAATTAGGCATGGATCCGGTAGGATCCGGCTTTTTTCTGTAATAAAGTGCTGGTTCTGAAAGGACCCAAATGTTTTTCAATAAAATGTTGTTGGATCCAGAAGTGTCTGGATGTGTTTGTATGGAAAACAATTAAATGTGTGTGTTTTTGTCTAAATTAGGCATGGATCCGGTAGGATCCGGCTTTTTTCTGTAATAAAGTGCTGGTTCTGAAAGGACCCAAATATTTTGCAGTAAAATTTTGTTTGATACAGAAGTGTCTGGATATGTTTGTATGGAAAACAATTAAATGTTTGTGTATTTGTCTAAATTAGGCATGGATCCGTCAGGATCCGGCTGTTTTTCTGTAAAAAAGTGCTGGTTCTGAAAGGACCCAAAATGTTTTTCAATAAAATGTTGTTGGATCCAGAAGTGTCTGGATGTGTTTGTATGGAAAACACATTTGTGTATATCTGTCGAAATTAGGCATGGATCCGGCAGGATCAGGCTGTTTTTCTGTAAAAAGTGCTGTTTCTGAAAGGACCCAAATGTTTTGCAGTAAAATGTTGTTGGATACAGAAGTGTCTGGATATGTTTGTGTGGAAAACAATTAAATGTGTTTGTATTTGTCGAAATTAGGCATGGATCCGGTAGGATCCGGCTGTTTTTCTGTAAAAAAGTGCTGGTTCTGAAAGGACCCAGATGTTTTTGTGTAAAATATTTACGGATCCAGAAGTGTCTGGATGTGTTTGTGTGGAAAACAATTACATTTGTGTGTATCTATCTAAATTAGGCATGGATCTGGCTGTTTTTCTGTAAAACAGTTTTGGTTCTGAAAGGACCCAAATGTTTTTGAGTAAAATGTTGTTGGATCCAGAAGTGTCTGGATGTGTTTGTGTGGAAAACACTTAAATTTGTGTGTATCTGTTTAAATTAGGCATGGATCCGGAAGGATCCGGCTGTTTTTCTGTAAAAAAGTGTTGGTTCTGAAAGGACCCAAATGTTTTTGAGTAAAATGTTGTTGGATCCAGAAGTGTCTGGATGTGTTTGTGTGGAAAACACTTAAATTTGTGTGTATCTGTTTAAATTAGGCATGGATCCGGCAGGATCCCGCTGTTTTTCTGTAAAAAAGTGCTGGTTCTGAAAGGACCCAAATGTTTTGCAATACAATGTTGTTGGATACAGAAGTGTCTGGATGTGTTTGTGTGGAAAACAATTAAATTTGTGTGCATTTATCTAAATTAGGCATGGATCCGGTAGGATCCGGCTGTTTTTCTGTAAAAAAGTGCTGGTTCTGAAAGGACCCAAATGTTTTGCAGTAAAATGTTGTTGGATACAGAAGTGTCTGGATGTGTTTGTGTGGAAAACACTTAAATGTGTGTGTATTTGTCTAAATTAGGCATGGATCCGTCGGGATCTGGCTGTTTTTCTGTAAAAAAGTGCTGTTTCTGAAAGGACCCAAATGTTTTGCAGTAAAATGTTGTTGGATACAGAAGTGTCTTGATATGTTTTTGTGGAAAACAATTAAATGTGTGTGTATTTGTCTAAATTAGGCATGGATCCGGCAGGATCCGGCTGTTTTTCTGTAAAAAACTGCTGGTTCTGAAAGGACCCAGATGTTTTTGAGTAAAATGTTGTTGGATCCAGTAGTGTCTGAATGTGTTTGTATGGAAAACAATTACATTTTTGTGTATTTGTCTAAATTAGGCATGGATCCAGCAGGATCCGGCTGTTTTTCTGTAAAAAAGTGCTGGTTCTGAAAGGACCCAAATGTTTTTCAATAAAATGTTGTTGGATCCAGAAGTGTCTGGATGTGTTTGTATGGAAAACAATTAAATTTTGTGTATTTGTCTAAATTAGGCATGGATCCGGCAGGATCCGGCTGTTTTTCTGTAAAAAAAGTGCTGGTTCTGAAAGGACCCAAATGTTTTGCAATAAAATGTTGTTGGATACAGAAGTGTCTGGGTGTGTTTGTGTGGAAAACAATTAAATGTGTGTGTTTTTGTCTAAATTAGGCATGGATCCGGTAGGATCCGGCTTTTTTCTGTAAAAAAGTGCTGGTTCTGAAAGGACCCAAATATTTTGCAGTAAAATTTTGTTTGATACAGAAGTGTCTGGATATGTTTGTATGGAAAACAATTAAATTTTTGTGTATTTGTCTAAATTAGGCATGGATCCGGCAGGATCCGGCTGTTTTTCTGTAAAACAGTGCTGGTTTTGAAAAGACCCAAATGTTTTTCAGTAAAATGTTGTTGGATAGAGAAGTGTCTGGATGTGTTTGTGTGGAAAACAATTAAATTTGTGTGTATTTGTCTAAACTAGGCATAGATCCGACAGGATACGGCTGTTTTTCTGTAAAAAAGTGCTGGTTCTGAAAGGACCCAAATGTTTTGCAGTAAAATTTTGTTGGATACAGAAGTGTCTGGATGTTTCTGTGTGGAAAACAATTAAATTTGTGTGTATTTGTCTAAACTAGGCATGGATCCAGCAGGATCCGGCTGTTTTTCTGTAAAAAAAGTGCTGGTTCTGAAAGGACCCAAATGTTTTGCAATAAAATGTTGTTGGATCCAGAAGTGTCTGGATGTGTTTGTATGGAAAACAATTAAATTTTTGTGTATTTGTCTAAATTAGGCATGGATCCGGCAGGATCCGGCAAGATCCGGCTTTTACCCAAACCCTCTAATTTGTAACTTAATTTGTAATGATATGGTCGTTCCAGTATTTGTTATGTATCACGCCGATATAGAACTTCATAGATTAGTATTGACAGAATAGATTGCACACATTGGGTACAGAACCTTTTACCCAATCAGAGATTATGCCACATTTACTGTACTTACACCAATGACAATCCAATCACACAGTATTAGACAATGGGAGTATTAGTCCAGAGCCTTTGATTGGCTCTTATGGAGGAGTGGCACTCATACGTCTTACTGATTGGTGTTACCTTTAGAAGGAGTAAGTTTAAAAGAACGCTAATCTCTCAGCCTCGGCTTATTCGATCTGTACAACTACAAGCTAACATTGAGAGAGGCTAGCTCGCAGCCGAAACGCGTTTGTTTTAAGTTTAGAACCGTTTTGTCACTCTTGTCACCTGATGCCACGACGGTTCCTGTTATCGGCCAGGAAACAGGGGAGTGACTTACGGTTCATATATGTGCACAGTTGGTGTGGGTATGTTTATAGTTAAGGATGTTTATACCGGTTTTAAGTATTATAGTTAAAGTATTACATTTTAATTCAACTTCCTTACTCATCCTATAGTAAGAATGAGTGCTATCTAAACCCCTGCCTTTTCTTTTTCTTATCCTTTGCTGTATATTTAAGAGGTAGCACCGGATCCCAATTTTGGACTCTTTATCTTACTAACATTTACTTGTATCGTAGTGAAAGTTTAACCATCCCCTCTTTGAATGACTGATTTTGATACAGCAAGTTTTATTAATCGGTTATGCATATTCTGTGTTTCGAAAATCTAATAATAAAAAAAAAGCCAAACACTAATATTAATACATCTTACGTTTATAAAAAGCTTGTTATGTCTCTTTATTAAACCTAATTTTTCCTACCACATCAGTTATCCAGATCAACCAGTAAGCAATGAATACTGTTTTAATTTAGGCTAACATGTTTTTATGTCCCACGTGCTTATTTTCATGTCTTGACATGTTTAGTTTATAATGGGTATCTGACCTGTTAGCCGTGCTAATGAGCTACACGGACTGTATTTTATATGCATTTTTCGTATATAAAGTAGATTGCTCCCACCTAGTGACACCTCAGTGTATTGCAGGAAATATACCTGTGATCTTTCCCAATGTTTTCCTGGGACAGTAGATGCCTTTTTATCATTATGATTATTATTATTGTCATTTATTTGTAGCGCACCAACAGATTCTGCAGCACTTGTAATTACAAGATTTTTATTCTGCAGTCTTGCAGTACATTAGCATGCTAGGTGATTGAAGATATTTTGAACAAATTAACACCTTATTTGCTGCAATTGTTTTCAATTGGAGTTCTGCTGTTTCTTATATGATCATTTCTGCTGAGGCCTATTAAAGAACAGTGTAGTACAAAAATGACATGATCTAATTTGTTAGAGAAAAGGACAGATATGTAGCAGGGTTAGGACTGTACCCTCTGCCGTACGAACGTCCTATTCTCAGAATTGGAAAATGCATCATTTTCATGGGGTGGTTAATAATGCAAATTTATTGCAAAGTTGTCTTACTTTGCACAATTAAACATCTGATATTGTACTTAGTGTCCATTTAAATTAATCTCATCCTTGATTCAGTGGTTTAAATTATGTACACCACTGTGCAAACGTTTTAGGCAGGTGTGAAAAATGCTGTAAAGTGAAATGCTCTCAAAAATAGAAATGTTAATAGATTATTTTTAGCAAAGTTGGTGAACAGAAGAAAAAAATCTAACTCAAATCAATATTTGGTGTGACCACCCATTGCCTTCACAGCATCAATTCTTTTAGGTAAACTTGCACGGTTATATTAATATACTTCTGTGATTACCTTGTATCTAAGCCTCTAGACTGCCCCCTTATTTCAGTTTTTTTTTTACAGACTTGCATTTTAGCCAATCAGTGCCCTCGTAAGTAACTCCACAGGCTTGAGCACAATGTTATCTATATGTCACACATGAACTAACGCCCTATAGCTGTGAAATACTGTCAAATGCTTTGAGATAAGAGGCGGCCTTCAAGGGCTTAGAAATTAGCATATGAGCCCACCTAGGTTTAACTTTCAACTAATAATACCAAGAGAACAAAGAAAATTTGGTGATAAAAGGGAAATGGAAAGTTATTCAAAATTGCATGCCCTATCTGAATCATGAAAGTTTAATTTTGACTAGACTGTCCCTTTAAGTACAGGCTATTGGCAAGCTGTATAAACACAGCCAGCAGAAGAAATTACATTCACACTAGGGTGTAGAAGAGATCAGTAATAACATTTTTAATTTTCCATTGTATTGGGCTTTGGTTTACAGTCAGATATAAGATAAGGACTCATGTGTGTCTACACAAATGGGTACAATTAAAGATTCGATTTTACCTGCAAGCTCAACCCATTTTATAGGTTGTGGTTTCAAAGCACAAAACCAGCTTGTTACAGAAGCATTAGTTATTTTGTTGTGAAGAGCTTATTTCCCAGCAGCAATGCCTGAACCAGCCAAGCCAGCGCCTAAGAAGGGCTCCAAGAAAACCGTAACAAGTATCATTTCATAAAGAGTTAACTTTTTTCAGCTTTTAGAAACTATTGTCTAAATACAAGTTTGCTGGCCTCAGCTCTAAGTTTAGAGATAAACAATCCCATTGTCTAATCACCTCCGGAGCCAGACTGCTAATTGATAAGATGAACTTGTAAACTTGTTATCTTAAGTACTGTAATCCTATTGTGGCCTGTCAAAGGACATTGCTCTCTATCTAAATGTGTGCTTCCCCCCCCCCCCCCCCCCTGGGAGTGCCCTGTGTGCATGTAACCTTAATAAAAAGCAGGCTGGGCATCCCAGTCCTGAGTTCTTGTTTGACCCTCAATCGCAGCGTTGACTCGTTTTTGTGGGCAGAAGGGTATCCTAGCTGTACTGCAGCTAAGGGAGATTATTCTATATATGCGAGACTCATATAGAATACTATGGAAAGCAGCTTCTCCCCTCTTTAGCAATAGGGATCCAGGCTACTAAGCGGTCCATCTCTCAGCGAGACTAAGGGTAACCGTAACATTTGGCGGCAGCGGCGGGATTTTCCTGGATTTCCTAGGAGAGGTACAGAACAGATGGAGAGCGCTTACGAAAAATTGAAGCGTACAACCCTAAAGGATTTACTTGAAAGCAGAGGGGGGTACGCCAGCAACCGGCCGAGGAGAGAGCTGATCGCAGAATTGACCGAACTGGATCAGAGCTTCACAATGGCGGAAACACTGACCACGATTAGTGACGAAAAAACCAGGATTGTTCGGGAAAGGCTCTCATTATACGGGCCAAACCCCTCCATGGAATTGGTACAGCAGTTGATGGCGGAGGCGGATGAGGATATACGAGAGACTCGAGCCCACAAACTCAACCTAGCGAACGCACACCGCAATGCTGAAGCCCCGCAGGTAATCATCCCTGTCGAAAATGCTGGGAGGCCCAAGATACCCTATGCGGCATTTCGACCCTTCCTAGAGAGCGAGACAGGGATTGATGAATATTTGGCGGACTTCGAAAGGCAATGTGCCCTGCACCAGATTCCCAACAGAGAGTGGCCCACGATATTGTCTGGGAAACTATCCGGGCGAGCCCTGGAAGCCTTTCGTACTCTGGGTGCTGAGGAAGTGACACAGTATGAGCTAGTTAAGGAGACACTGTTGCGACGGTACGCTGTAACTCCGGACACGTATCGCCGACAGTTTCGGGGCATGAAAAAGAAGCCATATGGAATGGGCGCACCGAATGCGGAGAGCGGCAAATCACTGGCTGAGCGGAAGTAAAGCGGTGACTGGTGAGGAAATTTTACAATTGTTTCTCTTAGAACATTTTTATAATGGCATGGAACAGCAAGGGAAGGAATGGCTGCTAGACAGGCGGCCTTCTACCTTAGAAGAAGCAGCCAAATTGGCCGATGAACATTATGACTCCCGTCTTCACGAACCCATGAACTACCGAGCTCCAGCACGGGTCGAACCCAGAGAGGTTTACCGTGCACCCCCTCGTGCTGAATTCCGAGCCCCGGTGCCCACAGGGCCCGTCCGACACTCAGGACCACCCAATAACAGCTCTGAGCGTCCCAGACCGACTTGCCACCGATGCAAGCAACCAGGGCATTTCATGGCTAGCTGCCCCCTTAATACGCACCAGACACCCAGGAATTACAATTACCCCTCTGGGTCCTATCGTCCGGCCCGGGCCCTCTGTGTTAACCAAGAGGCCCCTATGGAGGGATATGTGGGGCAGCTTCACGAGGCGGACCCTGTATATGCTGCCTCAGATAACCGCCAGCACCATCGGCAGAAGGTATGGCTCGAGGGGCGATCTACCGAGGGATTGAGAGACACAGGAGCTACTATCACGCTGGTACAGAGTCATTTGGTGCCAGAGCACAAGCGATCCGGACAGACTGTGGCCGTTAGAGTGGCGGGGGGGGATGTGTACAAAATTCCAACAGCTCAAGTGCATCTTGATTGGGGAGCGGGAAAGGGGGCTGTGAACGTGGGCATAATGGATAATTTACCTGCCGAAGTACTACTGGGCAACGATTTGGGCCCCATGACTTCTGCCTATGCTCCAGTATGCAACAACGAGGCGGACCCAGTGACTACACGGGCCCAAGCCCGGACGGAGCGAGAGCTCTCACCAGTGCGGGAGACACAGGTAAGACCTACCCCGACCTTGCCTGACATGTTAGGCCCCATACCCTGGGACACCCCAGATGCTTTCAAGACAGAGTCTAAGACTGACCCGACCTTACAAAAGTACCGGGAACGAGCAGAGACCGGAGGGGGCGGGGCAGATAACGAAACATTCTTATGGGAAAAAGGGAAACTATACCGCTGGACAGAGAAAAGGGGACAGCGTAGGCGACAGCTGGTAGTGCCCCACAAATACCGTCAAGAAATCCTCAAGATAGGCCACGACATCCCCTTAGCAGGCCACCTAGCCGTAACCCGTACCCTACACCGCATTACTCACACATTCTTTTGGCCAAGGGTGCACGCTGACGTTAGAACTTACTGTAACACCTGCGATGTGTGTCAACGAGTAGGAAGGCGAGGCGATCACCCTAAAGCCCATCTAGTAAATATGCCCATTGTAGAGGAACCCTTCAGCCGGGTTGCTATTGACCTAGTGGGACCACTGGCTACCCCTAGTCCCTCCGGTAAGCGCTACATTCTTACCGTAGTGGACTACGCTACCAGGTACCCAGAGGCTGTCGCCCTATCCAACATACAAGCGGATACGGTAGCGAATGCACTAGTACAGGTGTTCTCCCGGGTAGGATTTCCAAAAGAAATCCTATCCGACCGAGGCACCCAATTTACGGCTGAATTGACCCAACAACTCTGGCAGGTTTGCAAAATTAAGTCCCTCCTGAGCTCCCCATACCACCCCCAGACGAACGGGCTGTGTGAGAGGTTCAATGGGACCCTCAAGCAAATGCTCAAGACGTTCACTCAGGAATACCGAGACTGGGAACGCTTCCTGCCGCACCTCCTATTTGCTTATCGGGAGGTGCCCCAGGAAACGACAGGGTTCTCTCCCTTCGAGTTGCTCTACGGAAGAAAGGTACGGGGACCCCTAAACCTGATCCGGGAGCACTGGGAGGGAGAGATGGAGGCTGACGGTGTCCCCATTGTGCCATACGTGCTGGAACTCAGGGACCGAATGGAGCAATTAGCCAAATCCGTGCGGGCTAATCTCCAGTTGGCCCAGAGAAGACAGAAAGTATGGTACGATCGGGGGGCCCGAAAGAGAATCTTCACCATAGGACAAAAGGTGTTAGTACTTAAGCCGGTGAAGACAGACAAATTGCAGGCGTCCTGGCAGGGTCCCTACCAGATCGTAGAGAAAAGGGGAGACACCACTTATGTGATATCTAGCTGCCATGACAACAATCTTAGAAAGACATTCCATGTAAACATGCTCAAGGAATATTTTGAGCGACCAGAGAACGTGACGGCCGTATGTTGTTCCCCTCAGGAAGACCCCGACAGTCTACCCATTCCAGACCTATTAGAAAAGAGTCTCCCCACAGGTATAGTGGCTCAGGTTCAGATAGGGGACCGACTTAGCCCCACTGAAAGGGAGCAGCTCAGCCAACTCCTCCAGTCCAAACACCTCACCTTCTCCCCGAAGCCAGGGTACACTACTTTAACCACCCACCAGGTAGATACTCCGGGACAAGCTCCCTTGCGCCAGGCTCCGTACCGAATCCCCGAAGCAGTTAGGACAGGAATGAAGAAGGAGATCGATGAGATGCTCCAGCTCAGGGTAATTGAGCCCTCCGATAGTCCCTGGGCCTCCCCAGTTGTCTTGGTGCCCAAGAAAGATGGGACCACCCGGTTCTGCGTAGACTATCGGAGGCTCAATGAAAAAACCGTGACGGACGCTTACCCTATGCCCAGGGTAGACGAGCTACTCGATCGTATAGCCAGGGGAAATTACCTGACCACTATTGACCTCTGCAAAGGTTACTGGCAGATTCCCCTGGCCCCGGAGGCTATCCCCAAGTCGGCATTCGTCACCCCATTCTGCTTATATCAGTTTAGGGTAATGCCGTTTGGGATGAAGAATGCCCCAGCTACATTCCAGCGCTTGGTGGATAGGCTCCTGGATGGCTTCCAGAGTTTTGCTTGCGCCTACCTGGACGACATAGCGATCCACAGTGAGTCCTGGGAGGACCACTTAGCTCATGTAGGAATGGTTCTGGATCAGATCCGGGCTGCTGGCCTGACTCTGAAGCCAGAAAAATGTCACTTTGGGATGGCCGAGGTACAGTACCTGGGTCACCGGGTGGGGTGTGGAAAGCAGCGACCAGAGCCGGCCAAGATAGAAGCTGTCGCCAATTGGCCCACCCCCATCACTAAGACTCAGGTCCTAGCCTTCCTGGGCACGGCAGGGTACTATAGACGGTTCGTACCAGACTACAGCACACTTGCCAAACCCCTGACTGACTTGACCAAGAAGAACTTACCTCGACAGGTCCTGTGGTCTCCCCACTGTGAAACGGCTTTCCAGGCTCTCAAAAATGCTCTAATTAACGCTCCTGTCTTGGCGGCCCCAGCCCTTAACAAACGTTTTATCGTCCATACAGATGCTTCCATGTTTGGGCTGGGAGCCGTCCTCAGCCAAGTGGGCGAAGATGGAGGGGAGCATCCAGTTGCCTACATCAGCCGGAAGCTCCTGCCCCGCGAAGTCAGCTATGCAGCGGTCGAAAAGGAGTGTTTGGCTTTGGTGTGGGCATTAAAGAAATTGACTCCCTATTTATATGGGCAGGAGTTCACTCTGGTCACCGACCATAACCCGTTGGTGTGGCTGAACCGGGTCTCTGGAGATAACGGCAGGCTATTACGTTGGAGCTTATCGTTGCAACCCTTCAATTTCACCATTACTTACAGACCTGGGAAACAGAATGGCAACACCGACGGGTTGTCCAGACAAACCGACCTCAGCCCCGCATAACCAGCGGTCTGGACAGCCTTAGTCTGCCCCGAAAAGGGGTCAGACCGTGTCTGCCAGAGTGTTCCACAGAAAGGGAGCACTGTTACAGAAGCATTAGTTATTTTGTTGTGAAGAGCTTATTTCCCAGCAGCAATGCCTGAACCAGCCAAGCCAGCGCCTAAGAAGGGCTCCAAGAAAACCGTAACAAGTATCATTTCATAAAGAGTTAACTTTTTTCAGCTTTTAGAAACTATTGTCTAAATACAAGTTTGCTGGCCTCAGCTCTAAGTTTAGAGATAAACAATCCCATTGTCTAATCACCTCCGGAGCCAGACTGCTAATTGATAAGATGAACTTGTAAACTTGTTATCTTAAGTACTGTAATCCTATTGTGGCCTGTCAAAGGACATTGCTCTCTATCTAAATGTGTGATGGGGGATTTTGTGCTCCCCCCCACCCTGGGAGTGCCCTGTGTGCATGTAACCTTAATAAAAAGCAGGCTGGGCATCCCAGTCCTGAGTTCTTGTTTGACCCTCAATCGCAGCTTTGACTCGTTTTTGTGGGCAGAAGGGTATCCTAGCTGTACTGCAGCTAAGGGAGATTATTCTATATATGCGAGACTCATATAGAATACTATGGAAAGCAGCTTCTCCCCTCTTTAGCAATAGGGATCCAGGCTACTAAGCGGTCCATCTCTCAGCGAGACTAAGGGTAACCGTAACACAGCTATTTCATATACTCAAACATTAAAATGCAGTTTCTCATACATTCTATACTCTGCAGCCGATATAACAAGTCATTGTAAATACATTAAGGGAAAAACAATTTTACAGTATTCGGTCCCTTTAATGTCATACACCGTGGCAATACTGAGCACAGAAACAAGACACGGTAGTTACACTGCACCAGCAAGGTCTCTCCCAGGCAGAAATTTTAAGGCAGACTGGGGTTTCCAGATGTGCTGTCTCAGCTCTTTGAAGAAGCACAAAGAAACATGTAACATAGGTCTGTAGCCGCAGTATGTGAAAGATCTGTAGCAGAAGGCAGTTTGTTCACCAAAGGACTGGAGAGCGATACAAGGAGGAATGTCTGCAGGTAACAGTGAAGTATGGTGCAGGTTCCTTACAAGTTTGGGGCTACATTTCTACAAATGGAGGTGGGAATTTCAGAACTAATGGTATTGCCCATCAGGGAGGAATCTGATTGTCCCCAAAATTATTCTGCAACATGACAAGGACCCCAGATATGCAGCCAATGTCATTAAATAGACATGAAACCCAAATTTTTTCTTTCATGATTCTGATAGAGAGAACAATTTTAAACAACATTCCAATTTACTTCATTTATCTAATTTGTTCATTCTGTAGGTATCCTTTGTTGAAGAAATAGCAATGCACATGGGTGAACAAATGACACAAGGCATCTATGAGCAGCCACCAATCAGCAGCTACTGAGCCTATTTAGATATGCTTTTCAACAAAAGATATCAAGAGAATGTGGCAAATTAGATAATAGAAGTAAATTATAAAGTTGTTTAAAATTGCATGCGCTTTCTAAATCATGAAGCAAAAAACATTTTGGTTGCACGTCCCTTTAAGTACTATCTTCAGCGTAAAGAAGAACAAGGAGTCCTGGAAATGATGGTCTGGCCCCCACAGAGCCCTGATCTCAACATCATTGGATTACATGAAGAGACAGAAGCAACAGAGGCTGCCTAAATCCAGAGAAGAACTGTGGTTAGTTTTCCAACATGTCTGGAATCACCTACCTGCCGAGTTCCTTAACAAACCTGTGTGCTTAGAAGAATTGATGCTAATTTAATGGCAAATTGTGGTCACAACAAATATTGGTTTGATTTAGATTTTTTTTGTGTTCACTCACTTTGCATTTCGTTGATAAAAATAAACCATTTACATTTCTATTTATAAAAGCCGCCTTACTTTACCGCATTTGTTTTTCACACCTAAAACGTTTGGACAGTTCTGTACATATGGGCCTCTGCTCATTAAATTCATCTTTGCTCCTTTTAGGAAGTGACAAAATTATGTCGGCTGTTCCTCACAAAAATAACATAATCCCCATTTATTTTTTTTGGTTAAAGGGACACTGTACCCAAATTTTTTCTTTTGTGATTCAGATAGAGCATGCAATCTTAAGCAACATTCTAATGTACTCCTATTATCAAATTTTCTTCATTCTCTTGGTATGTTTATTTGAAAAGCAAGAATTTAAGTTTAGATGCCGGCCCATTTTTGGTGAACAACCTGGGTTGTCCTTGCTGATTGGACAGCACCAATAAACAAATGCTGTCCATGGTTCAGAACTACAAAATTTCCTAGCTCCTTAGCTTAGATGCCTTCTTTTTCAAATAACGATATCAAGAGAAAGAAGAAAAATTGATAACAGAAGTAAATTAGAAAGTTGCTTAAAATTGCATGCTCTATCCGAATCATGAAAGAAAAAATTTGGGTTCAGTGTCCCTTTAAGTTAAATGTTAAAGTAGAAACAGGTTGACCTAAGCTTAGAGCAGAGATTGACAAACAGACTTGTAATTTAGGAGTGAGTCACATTTATTTATATATTTTATTAGCGTTTCCTGTATGTTTGTATACAGGGGACATAGCAATGAAACGGGGAAATCTCTAATAGCAAATACGGTGCAGATGTAGCTTGATAAAGTTGTACCACTGTTTAGTGTTCATAAAGAATATTAACTGGTTTAGTCGTTTGTATTGGTAGTACATGAAATCCTCACATTGATACATGCCAACCCCACTAGTGCACTCTTCTTCCATGCTCATGCCACCCCACCACCGTGCTCGCCTTCCATGCTCATGCCAACCCCACTAGTGCGCTCTTCTTCCATGCTCATGCCACCCCACCACCGTGCTCGCCTTCCATGCTCATGCCAACCCCACTAGTGCGCTCTTCTTCCATGCTCATGCCACCCCACCACCGTGCTCGCCTTCCATGCTCATGTCAACCCCACTAGTGCGCTCTTCTTCCATGCTCATGCCAACCCCACAAGTGCACTCTTCTTCCATGCTCATGCCACCCCACCACCGTGCTCACCTTCCATGCTCATGCCAACCCCACTAGTGCGCTCTTCTTCCATGCTCATGCCACCCCACCACCGTGCTCGCCTTCCATGCTCATGCCAACCCCACAAGTGCACTCTCCTTCCATGCTCATGCCACCCCACCACTGTGCTAGTCTTCCATGCTCATGCCAACCCCACTAGTGCACTCTCCTTCCATGCTCATGCCACCCCACCACTGCGCTAGTCTTCCATGCTCATGCCAACCCCACTAGTGCGCTCTTCTTCCATGCTCATGCCACCCCACCACCGTGCTCGCCTTCCATGCTCATGCCAACCCCACAAGTGCACTCTCCTTCCATGCTCATACCAACACCACCACTGCGCTAGTCTTCCATGCTCATGCCAACCCCACTAGTGCGCTCTTCTTCCATGCTCATGCCACCCCACCACCGTGCTCGCCTTCCATGCTCATGCCAACCCCTCTAGTGCGCTTTCCTTCCATGCTCATGCCAACCCCTCTAGTGCGCTCTTCTTCCATGCTCATGCCACCCCACCACCGTGCTCGCCTTCCATGCTCATGCCAACCACACTAGTGCGCTCTTCTTCCATGCTCATGCCACCCCACCACCGTGCTCGCCTTCCATGCTCATGCCAACCACACTAGTGCGCTCTTCTTCCATGCTCATGCCACCCCACCACCGTGCTCGCCTTCCATGCTCATGCCAACCCCACTAGTGCGCTCTCCTTCCATGCTCATGCCAACCCCACCACTACACTCGCCTTCCATGCTCATGCCAACCCCACCACTACACTCGCCTTCCATGCTCATGCCACCCCACCACTGCGCTCGCCTTCCATGCTCATGCCACCCCACCACTGTGCTCGCCTTCCATGCACATGCCAACCCCACTAGTGCGCTATCCTTCCATGCTCATGCCAACACCACCACTGCACTCGCCTTCCATGCTCATGCCAACCCCACCACTGTACTCGCTCTCCATGCTAATGCCACCCCACCATTGCGCTCTCCTTCCATGCTCATGCCACCCCACCACTGCGCTCTCCTTTCATGCTCATGCCACCCCACCACTGCGCTCTCCTTCCATGCTCATGCCACCCCACCACTGCGCTCTGCTTCCATGCTCATCCCTCCTCACCACTGCGCTCGCCTTCAATGCTCATGCCAACCCCACCACTGCGCTCGCCTTCAATGCTCATGCCAACCCCACCACTGTGCTCTCCTTCAATGCTCATGCCAACCCCACCACTGTGCTCTCCTTCAATCCTCATGCCAACCCCACCACGGTGCTCTCCTTCCATGCTCATGCCAACCCACCACTGCGCTTGCCTTCCATGCTCATGCCAACCCCACCACTGCACTCGCCTTCCATGCTCATCCCAAACCACCACTGCGCTCGTCTTCCATGCTCATGTTAACCCCATCACTGTGCTCTCCTTCCATGCTCATGCCACCACACCACTG
Organism: Bombina bombina; assembly: GCF_027579735.1. Lineage (NCBI taxonomy): Eukaryota > Metazoa > Chordata > Amphibia > Anura > Bombinatoridae > Bombina > Bombina bombina. The sequence goes on along the minus strand of NC_069506.1, from coordinate 296,496,673 downwards.
CGCTCTCCTTTCATGCTCATGCCACCCCACCACTGCGCTCTCCTTCCATGCTCATGCCACCCCACCACTGCGCTCTCCTTCCATGCTCATGCCACCCCACCACTGCGCTCTGCTTCCATGCTCATCCCTCCTCACCACTGCGCTCGCCTTCAATGCTCATGCCAACCCCACCACTGCGCTCGCCTTCAATGCTCATGCCAACCCCACCACTGTGCTCGCCTTCCATGCTCATGCCAACCCCACCACTGTGCTCGCCTTCCATGCTCATGCCAACCCCACCACTGCGCTCTCCTTCTATGCTCATCCCAACCCACCACTGTGCTCTCCTTCCATGCTTATGCCACCCCACCACTGTGCTCGACTTCCATGCTCATGCTACCCCACCACTGTGCTCGACTTCCATGCTCATGCTACCCCACCACTGTGCTTGCCTTCCATGCTCATGCCAACCCCACCACTGCGCTCTCCTTCCATGCTCATCCCAACCCACCACTGTGCTCTCCTTCCATGCTCATGCCACCCCACCACTGTGCTCTCCTTCCATGCTCATGCCACCCCACCACTGTGCTCTCCTTCCATGCTCATGCCAACCCCACCACTACGCTCTCCTTCCATGCTCATGCCACCTCACCACTGTGCTCATTTGTATTGGTAGTACATGAAATCCTCACATTGATACATGCCAACCTCACTAGTGCACTCTCCTTCCATGCTCATGCCACCCCACCACTGTGCTTACCTTCCATGCTCATGCCACCCCACCACTGTGCTTACCTTCCATGCTCATGCCAACCCCACTAGTGCGCTCTCCTTCCATGCTCATGCCAACCCCACCACTGCGCTAGCCTTCCATGCTCATGCCATCCCCACCACTAAGCTCTTTCCATGCTCATGCCACCCCCACCACTGCGCTCGCCTTCCATGCTCATGCCACCCCACCACTGTTCTCGACTTCCATGCTCATGCCAACCCCACTAGTGCGCTCTCCTTCCATGCTTATGCCAACCCCACCACTGCGCTCGCCTTCCATGCTCATGCCACCCCCACCACTAAGCTCTCTTTCCATGCTCATGCCACCCCCACCACTGCGCTCGCCTTCCATGCTCATGCCACCCCACCACTGCGATCACATTCCATGCTCATGCCACCTCACCACTGCGCTCGCTCCTATGCTCATGCCACCCCACCACTGTGCTCACCTTCCATGCTCATGCCAACCCCACTAGTGCGCTCTCCTTCCATGCTCATTCCAACCCCACCACTGCGCTCGCCTTCCATGCTCATGCCAACCCCACCACTGCGCTCTCCTTCCATGCTCATGCCAACCCCACCACTGTGCTGTCCTTCCATGCTCATTCCAACCCCACCACTGCGCTCGCCTTCCATGCTCATGCCAACCCCACCACTGCGCTCGCCTTCCATGCTCATGCCAACCCCACCACTGCGCTCGCCTTCCATGCTCATGCCAACCCCACCACTGCGCTCGCCTTCCATGCTCATGCCAACCCCACCACTGCGCTCGCCTTCCATGCTCATGCCAACCCCACCACTGCGCTCGCCTTCCATGCTCATGCCAACCCCACCACTGCGCTCGCCTTCCATGCTCATGCCAACCCCACCACTGCGCTCTCCTTCCATGCTCATGCCAACCCCACCACTGTGCTGTCCTTCCATGCTCATGCCAACCCCACCACTGTGCTCTCCTTTCATGCTCATGCCAACCCCACCACTGTGCTCTCCTTTCATGCTCATTCCAACCCCACCACTGTGCTCTCCTTTCATGCTCATGCCAACCCCACCACTGTGCTCTCCTTTCATGCTCATGCCAACCCCACTAGTGCGCTCTCCTTCCATGCTCATTTTAACCCCACCACTGCGCTCGCCTTCCATGCTCATGCCAACCCCACCACTGTGCTGTCCTTCCATGCTCATGCCAACCCCACCACTGTGCTGTCCTTCCATGCTCATGCCAACCCCACCACTGCGCTCGCCTTCCATGCTCATGCCAACCCCACCACTGTGCTGTCCTTTCATGCTCACGCCAACCCCACCACTGCGCTCTCCTTCCATGCTCATGCCAACCCCACCACTGTGCTGTCCTTCCATGCTCATGCCACCCCCACCACTAAGCTCTTTCCATGCTCATGCCAACCCCACCACTGCGCTCGCCTTCCATGCTCATGCCACCCCCACCACTAAGCTCTCTTTCCATGCTCATGCCACCCCCACCACTGCGCTCGCCTTCCATGCTCATGCCACCCCACCACTGCGATCACATTCCATGCTCATGCCACCTCACCACTGCGCTCGCTCCTATGCTCATGCCACCCCACCACTGTGCTCACCTTCCATGCTCATGCCAACCCCACTAGTGCGCTCTCCTTCCATGCTCATTCCAACCCCACCACTGCGCTCGCCTTCCATGCTCATGCCAACCCCACCACTGCGCTCTCCTTCCATGCTCATGCCAACCCCACCACTGCGCTCTCCTTCCATGCTCATGCCAACCCCACCACTGCGCTCTCCTTCCATGCTCATGCCAACCCCACCACTGTGCTGTCCTTCCATGCTCATTCCAACCCCACCACTGCGCTCGCCTTTCATGCTCATGCCACCTCACCACTGCGATCACATTCCATGCTCATGCCACCTCACCACTGCGATCACATTCCATGCTCATGCCACCTCACCACTGCGCTCGCTCCTATGCTCATGCCACCCCACCACCGTGCTCTCCTTCCATGCTCATTCCAACCCCACCACTGCGCTCGCCTTCCATGCTCATGCCAACCCCACCACTACGCTCTCCTTCCATGCTCATGCCAACCCCACCACTGCGCTCTCCTTCCATGCTCATGCCAACCCCACCACTGCGCTCTCCTTCCATGCTCATGCCAACCCCACCACTGTGCTGTCCTTCCATGCTCATGCCAACCCCACCACTGCGCTCGCCTTTCATGCTCATGCCAACCCCACCACTGTGCTGTCCTTTCATGCTCACGCCAACCCTACCAATGCGCTTTCCTTCCATGCTCATGCCAGCCCCAACTGTGCGCTTTCCCTCCATTCTAATGCCAGCCGCACCAGTGCATGCTCCTTCCATGCTCACGCCAACCCTACCAGTGCGCTCTCCTTCCATGCTAATGCCAACCCCACTAGTTTGCGCTCCTTCTATGCTCACGCCAGCCCCCAGCCATGTAAACTAGAATCCAGGGTTAATTTATTTTTTGTATCTTATTTAAGTTGATCAGTCTGTGTGTGTTGCCTCTGTTATATAGTCAGCATAAACACAGGAAACATGCAATATCTGATTATCTAACAAAACCGAGATACTTTCTGCCCTTGGCATGCACATGTGAAACAACTTGCAACTTAGTTTTTGATCCATGCAGGGTCCCATCCAATTAAAAAAGCTACAGATATATCCCCAGCCTAGCTCCCTGTCATCTCTAGCTCCATGGTTTGTGTATATTTGCTATAGGTGAAAGTTTGTAGTTTGCATCAATTTGCCAAAATGAGTCTGGTGTTTTTCCCTCAACTGTAAAAAATGCTTTAAAACCATTTGCAATGTAGTGTTGTTAATTACCGTTGTGCTATGCATATAAATAAAATATTTTTGCTGTACCTTTTTAAATAGCAATCTCCCGTTTTACTAAAAAGTGTTTTCATTTAGCACTGCTTTTGAATGCAGGGGCTTTTACAATGGGTAATGAGTCTATCTTGCAAACTTTTCTGCTAAGACAAGGTCAAGTCTGTATTAGGATATTCACAAGCAAATAATTGCCTGTACTGTACGTGCACTTATGGTAACGCTCATGAATGCGGTTGTGCACTTATGGTAACGCTCATGAATGCGGTTGTGCACTTATGGTAACGCTCATGAATGCGGTTGTGAACACATTTCACGATTTGGCCAAGAAGAAAACATGGAGGAAACGGGTTATTCCACAGGTCTGTATAAGGAGTCAGTGAGATGAGTCTGTAACTACCTGTGACCCCCAAGGCAGAAAATGCTGTGATCTGCAATGTCATTGCAGTAAACGCAGCATGTCTGCAGAAAGGACGTGACACATGCAGGAACCTTTTTCCGGCTTTGCAGCGCTGCTCCACATCAGGGTTTTCTGTTCAAACAGCCCTGTCCTCTGGCTGCACTGTGTAATGTGTCCTTAATACAGTGCAGCTAAAATCAAGCACTTTTTGAAGAAAACAGTCAAACATGGAGCAGTGCAGCAAAGCAGCAGTACATTAATTGATGACTGGTTCTCAGGAATGTTTTTAACCCCCCAGCCCTTTGCAGTCTGTCAAGCTGTGACTCCTGAATGTAAGACTTTCTTGTGAGCAATGCACCTATAATTATGTGATGATAGAACAAGAGCAAAGGAAACAAATGTGTTTAAGAGACACTTTAAAAAAAAGTTGTTGTTTTTTCTTCTGCAGCTAATTTGCAATGCAATTTTCAACTGCTGCAATATATTATAACATTTTAAAAATTACTTTTTCTTTCATACAGTTGGCGAGAGTCCACAACCTGTTATATGGGCTACACATTCCTATATGTAACAGGTCATGGACTCTCGCCAGCATGAAATAAATTAATTTATCAGGTAAGATATATATATATATTTATTATGTTTTTTTTCTCCAATCAGTACATTTGAGATGGTGCTTTAGTGTAAATGTCTGATTTAAAATGTAATTTCATTTCAAAATAACCTTTAGAAACATTTTCACAAAAAATAATCTTATTGCAGAAAGTGAAAAATAGTCCTTTCGCTGTGTCTGATGATGTTATAGGTTTTGTACAACAAAGCACATTCTGATGTCTATATGTCTGTTTTTTCAGAGGCTGAAAGCTGCTGTTCATTACACAGTGGGCTGTCTGTGTCAGGAAGTTGCTGACGATAAAAACATTCAGTTTAGCAAACAAGCTGTTGCTGCAATTTCTGAAATCACCTTCAGACAATCTGGTGAATACAAATGTCTCTCCTTATTCTGCCGTTGTGTTGCAGGTTTTATTACTGGGGATTACTGTGTATTGCTAAGCGTGTGCTAAAGGGAACTGCTATCATGTATAAGAGAGAGAGCTGTTTCAACACCTAAAACATGTTGGTTTTTTTCACAGCCACGTTAAAGCTGTTTTTGATTTTGAAGCTAACGGCAAGTGCAGCCAGACCTTAAAGTGAATGTAAACTTTAATTAATTAAAGACCAGTATCAAATAATAATCTTAAAAACAGGGGCACTTTAATTCATTAAAGTTTACAAAGATGCTTATTTTTTTAAAATACTTACCTTTGCGTTATGGTAAACACCTACAGCTCCTGCTTTCTTTAGCAGAACGATGACGAATCCGGCTTCTACCAATCGTTTCGTTGCCCCACGAACTGGATGCCAAAGGGGGCACACGACGATGGGAGGAAGCCGGATTCGTCATCGTTCTTCTAAAGAAAGCATGAGCTGCGGGCAGAGGATCAACATTATGGTTAACATAACGCAAAAGGTAATTTAAAATTTACAAAGATGCTTTTTTTTTAAATGAATAAAATCTCCCCTGTTTTTTAGATTGTTATTTGATACTGGTCTTTAATTCAATAAACTGTTCATTCACTTTAAGGACTGATTGCTCACTGGCTGATAGGCAGAACTCCCACTGCTTTATTGGTAGACAGTGTCTCACCTCATTGGGGGGGGTATTTTATTTTTTCAGAACAGGAACATCAATTTCTCTTGTAAGGTGTATCCAGTCCATGGATCATCCATTACTTGTGGGATATTCTCATTCCCAACAGGAAGTTGCAAGAGGACACCCAATAGCAGAGCTGTAATATAGCTCCTCCCCTAACTGTCATACCCAGTCATTCTCTTGCAACTCTCAACAAGCTAGGTCGTTGTAGGAGAGAGTGGTTAAATATAGCTAGTTTATTTTCTTCAATCAAAAGTTTATTTTTAAATAGTACCGGAGTTGTGCTATTTTATCTCAGGCAGTAAATAGAAGAAGAATCTGCCTGAGGTTTCTATGATCTTAGCAGGTTGTAACTAAGATCCATTGCTGTTCTCACATATGTCTGAGGGAATTACACAGATGAGGTAACTTCAGCGAGAGAATGGCGTGCAGTTTATTCTGCTATCAGGTATGTGCAGTTATAATTTTTTCTAGAGATGGAAAACACTAGAAAATGCTGCTGATACCGGATTAATGTAAGTTAAGCCTGAATACAGTGATTTAATAACGACTGGTATCATGCTTACTCCCAGGGGTAATACCCTTATGCTATTGCAATATAAAACGTTTGCTTGCATGTTTAATCGTTTTTATATATGCTTTGGTGATAAAACTTTATTGGGGCCTAGTTTTTTCCACATGGCTGGCTTAAATTTTGACTAGAAAACAGTTTACTGAGTCTTTCCACTGTTATAGTATAAAAGTTACAGTTGGTGCAGTTAAAATTACAAACTGTGACATCCAGCTTCCCTCAGGAGTCCCCTGTATGCTATAGGACATCTCTAAATGGCTCAAAGGCTTTCCAAAGTCGTTTATTGGGGAAGGTAGGACCACAGCTTGCTGTGGCAGTTGGTTGTGACTGTTAAAAAACGTCTATTTTGTTTTTTTGATCCGTTTTTTGAACTAAGGGGTTAATCATCCATTTGCAAGTGGATGCAATGCTCTGCTAGCCTATTACATACACTGTAAAAATTTCGTTTGATTTACTGCATTTTTTCACTGTTTTTCATATTCTGACAAAATTTGTTTCTCTTAAAGGCACAGTACCGTATTTTATATTTGCTTGTTAACTTGATTTAAAGTGTTTTCCAAGCTTGCTAGTCTCATTGCTAGTCTGTATAAATATGTCTGACATAGAAGAAACTCCTTGTTCATTATGTTTAAAAGCCATGGTGGAACCCCCTCTTAGAATGTGTACCAAATGTACTGACTTCATTTTATGTAATAAAGATCATATTCTTTTTTTTAAAAAATTATCACCAGAGGAATCTGACGAGGGGAAAGTTATGCCGACTAACTCTCCCCACGTGTCAGACCCTTTGACTCCCGCCCAAGGGACTCACGCTCAAATGGCGCCAAGTACATCTAGGGCGCCCATAGCGTTTACTTTACAAGACATGGCGGCAGTCATGGATAATACACTGTCAGCGGTATTAGCCAGACTACCTGAACTTAGAGGTTAGCGAGATAGCTCTGGGGTGAGACAAAATGCAGAGCATACTGACGCTTTAAGAACCATGTCTGATACTGCCTCACAATATGCAGAAGCTGAGGAAGGAGAGCTTCAGTCAGTGGGTGATGTTAATGACTCAGGAAAGATACCTGATTCTAATATTTCTACATTTAAATTTAAGCTTGAACACCTCCGCGTGTTACTTAGGGAGGTTTTAGCTGCTCTGAATGACTGTGATACCATTGCAGTGCCAGAGAAATTGTGTAGACTGGATAAATGCTTTGCAGTGCCGGTGTGTACTGATGTTTTTCCAATACCTAAAAGGTTTACAGAAATTATTAATAAGGAATGGGATAGACCAGGTGTGCCGTTCTCTTCCCCTCCTATTTTTAGAAAAATATTTTCCAATAGACGCCACCACACGGGACTTATGGCAGACAGTCCCTAAGGTGGAGGGAGCAGTTTCTACTCTAGCAAAGCGTACTACTATCCCTGTCGAGGACAGTTGTGCTTTTTTTAGATCCAATGGATAAAAAATTAGAAGGTTACCTTAAGAAAATATTTATTCAACAAGGTTTTATCCTACAGCCCATTGCATGCATTGCCCCTGTCACTGCTGCTGCGGCGTACTGGTTTGAGTCTCTGGAAGAGGCTTTACAGGTAGCGACTCCATTGGATGACATACTTGGCAAACTTAGAGCACTTAAGCTAGCCAATTATTTTATTTCTGATGCCATTGTTCATTTGAATAAACTAACGGCTAAGAATTCTGGTTTTGCTATACAGGCGCGCAGAGCGCTATGGCTTAAATCATGGTCAGCTGACGTGACTTTAAAATCTAAGCTACTTAACATTCCCTTCAAGGGGCAGACCCTATTCGGGCCTGGTTTGAAGGAGATTATTGCTGATATCACGGGAGGAAAAGGTCGTGCCCTTCCTCAGGACAGGTCCAAATCTAGGGCCAAACAGTCTAATTTTCGTGCCTTTCGAAACTTCAAGGCAGGTGCGGCATCAACTTCCTCTAATAATAAACAAGAGGGAACTTTTGCTCAATCCAAGACGGTCTGGAGACCAAACCAGACCTGGAAAAAAGGTAAGCAGGTCAAAAAGCCTGCTGCTGCCTCTAAGACAGCATGAAGGAACGACCCCCTATCCGGTAACGGATCTAGTAGGGGGCAGACTTTCACTCTTCGCCCAGGCGTGGGCAAGAGATGTTCAGGATCCCTGGGTGTTGGAAATTATATCCCAGGGATATCTTCTGGACTTCAAAGCTTCCCCCCCAAAAGGGAGATTTCACCTTTCACAATTATCTGCAAACCAGATAAAGAGAGAGGCATTCTTACACTGTGTACGAGACCTCCTAGTTATGGGAGTGATCCATCCAGTTCCAAAGGAGGAACAGGAACAGGGTTTTTACTCAAATCTGTTTGTGGTTCCCAAAAAAGAGGGAACCTTCAGACCGATTTTGGATCTAAAGATCTTAAACAAATTCCTCAAAGTTCCGTCGTTCAAGATGGAAACTATTCGTACCATCCTACCACTGATCCAGGAGGGTCAATATATGACTACAGTGGATCTAAAGGATGCTTATCTTCACATTCCGATACACAAAGATCATCATCGGTTTCTCAGGTTTGCCTTTCAAGACAGGCACTACCAGTTTTAGCTCTTCCCTTTGGATTAGCTACAGCCCCAAGAATCTTTACAAAGGTTCTAGGGTCGCTTTTGGCGGTCCTAAGGCCGCGGGGCATAGCAGTAGCCCCTTATTTAGACGACATCCTGATACAGGCGTCAAACTTCCAAATTGCCAAGTCTCATACGGACGTAGTACTGGCATTTCTGAGGTCGCATGGGTGGAAAGTGAACGAGGAAAAGAGTTCTCTATCCCCACTCACAAGAGTTTCCTTTCTAGGGACTCTGATAGATTCTGTAGAAATGAAAATTTACTTTGACGGAGTCCAGGTTATCAAAGCTTCTAAATTCCTGTCGGGTTCTTCATTCCATTCCGCGCTAGGGATGCACCGAAATGAAAATTCTGGACCGAAACCGATACCGAAAATTCAGGATGATCCTGGCCGAAAACCGAAACGAAACCGAAATTGTTTTTTTCTTTTTTAACTACAGTGTGTGTGTGTGTGTGTAGCTGAGAGAGCTTGTAGGCGGGAAAGCTCCAATAAATGGACATTTTCACTTGTACAGTAGGGCGTGATCTGCAGTGAAACTGGAGCTCTATAAGGGAGAGCGTGGTTATAGCCAGACAACAATACGAGGTGGACATGTGTTTTGTTTTTGGGTATAGTTATCCGTGCGATGAGCGTGGCTGCACCTGATCGTCTCTCATCGTATCTCTGCCTAGTTCCTGGTTCGGGTCTCACACTGACCCGTCAGATTATATGTCCAGAGCCCCAAATGGAGTCTGCCTGTCACCTATCACCAGGACCACTGGACTTAGCTACAACCTTACGTGCAAGGTGGTTATAGAAAGTTACCGTGCTTTTTTGTTTACTCTGTCTGGTGGGTGCTAATTTGTACCAACTGTGTGCGAGCTTGGGGCTTATGCTTATAAAGTGTGCACGCATATTTGCCTCAGGCGAATAGAATGTCTACGCACAAGAGGCTGATGTATGAGCACTGTATATTCACTGTGTGTGCTTAGGGCTGTGTCTGATAATATCAAGTGTTTATAAACATGTTACTTATCCTCCTTTGATATTTGTATTCACTATTCTGAACTTTGGTTTCCTTCTCTGCTAGTTTCAAATATCATCATGTAATGGTACTTATGTGTGTGCTCTGTGTACCATGCCATTGCTGTGCTGCTCACCTTATGCTAAGGATAGACATGTAACTCAATAGAACAGGGGAGGGCTGTACATTTTTAGCCATTTTGGTCCTCTTTGGGCCGAAATTGGAATTGCACATTTTCGGCGGCCCAAATTTTGGTGCATCGCTAGTATTATTCTTTATTTAGTTCTGTGTAACAGAATCACATTTAACCGTTTTTGTTTTGTTACCAATTATCAAAATAAAGTATAGTCCTAGAAAACTATTATTATATGCAAAACAGTAAGTCAAGTAATGAACTCAAACAGCAGCTCTAGGCTGGCATCAAATTTAAAATATGCTACACAATAATTTTGCCGAAAATAAAAGGCAAAAAAACCGAAAACCGAAATAACAAAAAATGCTATTTTCGGCCGAAACTTTCTGCGGCCGAAATTTCGGTGCATCCCTATTCCGCGCCCTTTGGTGGCTCAGTGTATGGAAGTAATCGGCTTAATGGTAGCAGCAATGGACATAGTGCCGTTTGCACGCTTACATCTCAGACCGCTGAAACTATGCAGGCTCAGTCAGTGGAGCGGGGATTACACAGATTTGGCCCCTCAACTGAATCTGGACCAAGAGACCAGGGATCCTCTTCCCTGGTGGCTATCTCGGGTCCATCTGTCCAAAGGTATGACCTTCGCAGGCCAGATTGGACTATTGTAACAACAAATGCCAGCCTTCTAGGTTGGGGTGCAGTCTGGAACTCCCTGAAGGCTCAGGGATCGTGGACTCAGGAGGAGTCTCTCCTTCCAATAAATATTCTGGAACTAAGAGCGATGTTCAAGGCTCTTCAGGCTTGGCCTCAGTTAGCAACTCTGAGGTACATCAGATTTCAGTCGGTCAACATCACGACTGTAGCTTACATCAACCATCGAGGGGGAACAAGAAGTTCCCTAGAGATGTTAGAAGTTTCAAAAACAATTCACTGGGCAGAGATTCACTCTTGCCACCTATCAGCTATCCATATCCCAGGTGTAGAGCACTGGGAAGCGGATTTTCTAAGTCGTCAGACTTTTCATCCGGGAGAGTGGGAACTCCATCTGGAGGTATTTGCACAACTGATTCTCCGTTGGGGCAAACCAGAACTGGATCTCATGGCGTCTCGCCAGAACGCCAAGCTTCCGTGTTACGGATCCAGGTCCAGGGATCCCAAGGCGACACTGATAGATACTCTAGCAGCGCCCTGGTCTTTCAACCTGACTTATGTGTTTCCACCGTTTCCTCTGCTCCCTCGACTGATTGCCAAGATCAAGCAGGAGAGAGCATTGGTGATTCTGATAGCACCTGCGTGGCCACGCAGGACCTGGTATGCAGATCTAGTGGACATGTCATCCTTTCCACCATGGTCTCTGCCTCTGAGACAGGACCTTCTACTTCAGGGTCCTTTCAACCATCCAAATCTAATTTCTCTGAGGCTGACTGCCTGGAGATTGAACGCTTGATTTTATCAAAGCGTGGCTTCTCTGAGTCAGTTATTGATACCTTAATACAGGCACGAAAGCCTGTCACCAGGAAAATTTACCATAAGGTATGGCGTAGATATCTTTATTGGGGTGAATCCAAGGGTTACTCATGGAGTAAGGTCAGGATTCCTAGGATTTTATCTTTTCTCCAAGAAGGTTTGGAAAAAGGATTGTCAGCTAGTTTCTTAAAGGGACAGATTTTTGCTCTGTCTATTCTTTTGCACTAGCGTCTGGCAGATGTTCCAGACGTTAAGGCATTTTGTCAGGCTTTAGTTAGAATCAAGCCTGTGTTTAAACCTGTTGCTCCACCATAGAGCTTAAACTTGGTTCTTAAGGTTCTTCAAGAAGTTCCGTTTGAAACTCTTCATTCCGTAGATATCAAACTTTTATCTTGGAAAGTTCTTTTTTTTTTTTTTTTTTTTTTTGTAGCTATTTCCTCGGCTCGTATAGTCTCTGAGCTATCTGCCTTACAATGTGATTCTCCTTATCTGATTTTTCATACGGATAAGGTAGTCCTGCGTACCAAACCTGGGTTCTTACCTAAGGTGGTATCTAACAAGAATATCAATCAAGAGATTGTGGTTCCATCCTTGTGTTACACAATCTGGACGTGGTCCGTGCTTTAAAGTTTTACTTACAAGCTACTAAAGATTTTCGTCAAACATCTGCTTTGTTTGTTGTCTACTCTGGACAGAGGAGAGGTCAAAAGGCTTTGGCAACCTCTTTTTCGTTTTGGCTAAGAAGCTTAATCCGCTTAGCCTATGAGACTGCTGGACAGCAGCCTCCTGAAGGGATTACAGCTCATTCCACTAGAGCTGTGGCTTCCACTTGGGCCTTTAAAAATTAGGCTTCTGTTGAACAGATTTGCAAGGCGGCGACTTGGTCTTCGCTTCATACTTTTTCAAAATTTTACAAATGTGATACTTTTGCTTCTTTGGAGGCTATATTTGGGAGAGAGGTTTTACAGGCAGTGGTTTCTTCCATTTAAGTTCCTGCCTTGTCCCTCCCTTCATCCGTGTACTTTAGCTTTGGTATTGGTATCCCACAAGTAATGGATGATCCGTGGACTGGATACACCTTACAAGAGAAAACACAATTTATGCTTACCTGATAAATTTATTTCTCTTGTGGTGTATCCAGTCCACGGCCCGCCCTGTCATTTTAAGGCAGGTAATTTTTAAATTTAAACTACAGTAACCACTACACCCTATGGTTCCTCCTTTCTCGGCTTGTTTTCGGTCGAATGACTGGCTATGACAGTTAGGGGAGGAGCTATATTACAGCTCTGCTGTTGGGTGTCCTCTTGCAACTTCCTGTTGGGAATGAGAATATCCCACAAGTAATGGATGATCCGTGGACTGGATACACCACAAGAGAAATAAATTTATCAGGTTAGCATAAATTGTGTTTTTACAAAAGCAAAAAAAGGAAAATTCCCTCTCAGATGCAAAAAAAGAAGAAAAAAATACTTTTTCTCCCTTCAGCCTAGAGCTGGTGCTGTCTGATTAAACAGTCGCCTTATTGTTATCCAGTCAGTCCCTCATATACTTATGTTTATCTTATTACACTACTTGTGCAATTTCTAGTTGCAGTGTCCTGATAGCGGCATCTCTATAGTTATATAGTTAGTGCAGAAATAGTTATATAGTTAGTGCAGAGATACTCTGGCACATGTGTGCAGCTTATTAACCCTTTGTTACCAGAGACAGCACTGCAGCGTTCATACAGCAAGGGAATTAATGAGATTACATGCTGGGTGTATCTGCTGACGTAACCCTGAATTTATAGTCATTAAAAAGTCGTTTCTCTGTGTATTTATTTACTTTACATAGCTTTACAGGGAGTGGGACAGTATACACATAATCACGCTGATATGACACTTGTGCCCATGTTTGCTTGCTGTCAGTGTGCCCTTTATTACTTTACCTGTGTAACTGTTTACTTTTTGTCAGTGTGCCCTTTATTACTTTACCTGTGTAGTTGTTTACTTGCTGTCAGTGTGCCCTTTATTACTTTACCTGTGTAGTTGTTTACTTGCTGTCAGTGTGCCCTTTATTACTTTACCTGTGTAGTTGTTTACTTGCTGTCAATGTGCCCTTTATTACTTTACCTGTGTAGTTGTTTACTTGCTGTCAGTGTGCCCTTTATTACTTTACCTGTGTAGCTGTTTACTTGTTGTCAGTGTGCCCTTTATTACTTTACCTGTGTAGTTGTTTACTTGTTGTCAGTGTGCCCTTTATTACTTTACCTGTGTAGTTGTCTTGCTGTCAGTGTGCCCTTTATTACTTTACCTGTGTAACTGTTTACTGGCTGTTAGTGTGCCCTTTATTACTTTACCTGTGTAGTTGTTTACTTGTTGTCAGTGTGCCCTTTATTTCTTTACCTGTGTAGTTGTTTACTTGTTGTCAGTGTGCCCTTTATTACTTTACCTGTGTAACTGTTTACTGGCTGTCAGTGTGTCCTTTATTACTTTACCTGTGTAGCTGTTTACTTGTTGTCAGTGTGCCCTTTATTACTTTACCTGTGTAGCTGTTTACTTGTTGTCAGTGTGCCCTTTCTTACTTTACCTGTGTAGTTGTTTACTTGCTGTCAGTGTGCCCTTTATTACTTTACCTGTGTAGTTGTTTACTTGCTGTCAGTGTGCCCTTTCTTACTTTACCTGTGTAGCTGTTTACTTACTGTCAGTGTGCCCTTTATTACTTTACATGTGTAGCTGTTTACTTACTGTCAGTGTGCCCTTTATTACTTTACCTGTGTAGTTGTTTACTTGCTGTCAGTGTGCCCTTTATTACTTTACCTGTGTAACTGTTTGCTTGTTGTCAGTGTTCCCTTTATTACTTTACCTGTGTAACTGTTTGCTTGCTGTCAGTGTGCCCTTTATTACTTTACCTGTGTAGTTGTTTACTTGCTGTCAGTGTGCCCTTTATTACTTTACCTGTGTAACTGTTTGCTTGTTGTCAGTGTTCCCTTTATTACTTTACCTGTGTAACTGTTTGCTTGTTGTCAGTGTTCCCTTTATTACTTTACCTGTGTAACTGTTTACTTGTTGTCAGTGTGCCCTTTATTACTTTAGCTGTGTAACTGTTTACTGGCTGTCAGTGTGCCCTTTATTACTTTACCTGTGTAGTGGTTTACTTGCTATCAGTGTGCCCTTTATTACTTTACCTGTGTAGTTGTTTACTTGCTATCAGTGTGCCCTTTATTACTTTACCTGTGTAGTTGTTTACTTGCTGTCAGTGTGCCCTTTATTACTTTACCTGTGTAACTGTTTACTTGCTGTCAGTGTGCCCTTTATTACTTTACCTGTGTAGTTGTCTGGCTGTCAGTGTGCCCTTTATTACTTTACCTGTGTAACTGTTTACTTGCTGTCAGTGTGCCCTGTATTACTTTACCGGTGTAGCTGTTTACTTGTTGTCAGTGTGCCCTTTATTACTTTACCTGTGTAACTGTTTACTTGCTGTCAGTGTGCCCTTTATTACTTTACATGTGTAGTTGTCTTGCTGTCAGTGTGCCCTTTATTACTTTACCTGTGTAACTGTTTGCTTGTTGTCAGTGTGCCCTGTATTACTTTACCGGTGTAGCTGTTTACTTGTTGTCAGTGTGCCCTTTATTACTTTACCTGTGTAACTGTTTACTTGCTGTCAGTGTGCCCTTTATTACTTTACCTGTGTAGCTGTTTACTTGCTGTCATTGTGCCCTTTATTACTTTACCTGTGTAACTGTTTACTTGCTGTCAGTGTGCCATTTATTACTTTACCTGTGTAGCTGTTTAATGCTGTCCGTGTGCCCTTTATTACTTTACCTGTGTAGCTGTTTACTTGCTGTCAGTGTGCCCTTTATTACTTTACATGTGTAACTGTTTACTTGCTGTCAGTGTGCCCTTTATTACTTTACCTGTGTAGCTGTTTACTTGCTGTCCGTGTGCCCTTTATTATTTTACCTGTGTAACTGTTTACTTGCTGTCAGTGTGCCCTTTATTACTTTACCTGTGTAGCTGTTTACTTGCTGTCAGTGTGCCCTTTATTACTTTACCTGTGTAGCTGTTTACTTGCTGTCAGTGTGCCCTTTATTACTTTACCTGTGTAGCTGTTTACTTGCTGTCAGTGTGCCCTTTATTACTTTACCTGTGTAGCTGTTTACTTGCTGTCAGTGTGCCCTTTATTACTTTACCTGTGTATTTGTTTACTTGCTGTCAGTGTGCCCTCTATTACGTTACCTGTGTAGTTGTCTGGCTGTCAGTGTGCCCTTTATTACTTTACCTGTGTATTTGTTTACTTGCTGTCAGTGTGCCCTTTATTACTTTACCTGTGTATTTGTTTACTTGCTGTCAGTGTGCCATTTATTACTTTACCTGTGTAGCTGTTTACTTGCTGTCAGTGTGCCCTTTATTACTTTACCTGTGTAGCTGTTTACTTGCTGTCAGTGTGCCCTTTATTACTTTACCTGTGTATTTGTTTACTTGCTGTCAGTGTGCCCTTTATTACTTTACCTGTGTATTTGTTTACTTGCTGTCAGTGTGCCCTCTATTACGTTACCTGTGTAGTTGTCTGGCTGTCAGTGTGCCCTTTATTACTTTACCTGTGTATTTGTTTACTTGCTGTCAGTGTGCCCTTTATTACTTTACCTGTGTATTTGTTTACTTGCTGTCAGTGTGCCATTTATTACTTTACCTGTGTAGCTGTTTACTTGCTGTCAGTGTGCCCTTTATTACTTTACCTGTGTAGCTGTTTACTTGCTGTCAGTGTGCCCTTTATTACTTTACCTGTGTATTTGTTTACTTGCTGTCAGTGTGCCCTCTATTACGTTACCTGTGTAGTTGTCTGGCTGTCAGTGTGCCCTTTATTACTTTACCTGTGTATTTGTTTACTTGCTGTCAGTGTGCCATTTATTACGTTACCTGTGTAGTTGTCTGGCTGTCAGTGTGCCCCTTTTAGTTTACTGAACAGTTTCACATGAGTTACCTTTATCTTGATGCCCTTGTAAGATTTCTTTTTAACTGATATCGCAGTTCTATAATTAATTGCCGCCTCCTTTTTCTTTCCCCTTCTTTTTTCAATCACTGCAGAAATCTTTGCAAAAGACCTTGAGATGTTTGCACGGTAGGTACCGGCCTCCCTATTCTCCGCATGACACAAGCAGTTAGATTCCTCTTTAGCTGATGGTTCTCAAGGATTCTTAGCACACAAGCCTTTTTGTGTTCTGTGCCGAGGACCAGCCAAGTGACTGCTCGCTGAAGTGCCTTTATATAGAAAATAACTCCAGCATGGCTCCTCTTCTCTGGTCATTGGCACAGAAACTCCCCACTGACAGGATTTAATGATAACATAGAACACAAAATATTATATTTCATCGAAGAGTTTCATTTAAGAATTTCCATGTTTTTTAACGTCACTGTGAATGTGAAATCTGACATCTAATAATACTATGATTATTAACACCATACAGACCACTGTCTGCGAATACAACTCACACCAATCTGCATCATCACCACTGAGCATGTAAAAAGTGCAATTTAATTAAAGGGACAGTCTAGACCCAATACTTATTCTTTATTATTTGTTGTTACATACCAGACAATCCTCTTGCAACAGGGTGATCATCTATAAGCTTGTAAGATATACATCAAACTTTTAAATAATCAATGTTTGTTAGCAGCCAAAAATAGCTGCCAAGCTCCACCCACAGCTTTCTTCTTGTCCAGTTAGCGTTTTTTTTGTGTGACAGTTTAGCAGTGCACATTTAATGTTTTTCAGTTAGCCATTTCAAATTGCACATGCACAAATTAGTGTGTGTGAGTAGGAAAACGTATTCATGAATTGATCGTGATTGGAGAAACGTAACATACCAAAATATACACATATGTGGGTGGAGCTTATTGACCATTTCCGGCTTCTAAAAAACAAATATGTAAATGTTTCATGTACTTCTTACAAGCTTATAGATGTGGGACCAGTTTCAAAATTATGTATTGGACTGTACCTTTTAAATGCTGAGGGACCCACAAAACTGCCAACATTTTAGAGAACAATATAATTACACACACACACACAAAATAGCCAGCACTCACCTACATATGTACAGCTAGGTTATTATTATTATCATGTATTTGTAGAGCGCCAACAGATTCTGCAGCGCTGTAAACATAGTCGGTGTACAGGATAGCTTTTGTAGGGGTCAAGTGGGTAGAGGGCCCTGCCGAGAGTTTCACTGTTGTAGTCGGCTCTTATGAAGCGATCTGTAAACAGCTGGGCCCATAGGCTTACAATCTAAGGGGTTCAAGGTGAAAGCAATGGTGTTAGGAAAGGTTAGTGTTGGTTGTATGCATCCCTGAATAGTAGAGTTTTTAGGGAGTGCTTGAAGCTGTTAAAACTAGGGGAGAATCTTATGGAGCGAGGCAGGGAATTCCGCAAGATGGGGGCCAGTCTGGAGAAGTCCTGTAAACATGAATGTGAGGAAGTAACAAGAGAGGAGGAGAGGAGGAGATCCTGAGCTGATCGAAGGGGACGGGAGGGAGAGTATCTAGAGACAAGTTCTGAGATGTAGGGGGGAGCAGTGTAGTTGAGAGCTTTATATGTCAGAGTGAGGATTTTATGTTTAATCCTAGAGGCAAGAGGAAGCCAGTGAAGGGATTGGCAGAGAGGCGCAGCAGATGAAGATCGACGAGTAAGGAAGATGAGCCTGGCAGAGGCATTCACAATGGATTGTAAAGGAGCTATGCGGCAGCTAGGTAGACCAGAGAGGACGGAATTGCAGTAGTCAAGGCGGGAAAGGATGAGAGAGTGGATTAAAATCTTTGTTGTATCTTGTGTAAGGAAATGTCTAATTTTAGCAATGTTTTTAAGGTGGAAGCGGCAGGCTTCAGCCAAGGACTGAATGTGAGGAGTGAAGGAAAGATCTGAGTCAAGTGTGACCCCAAGACATTGGGCGTGCGGGGTAGGGGTAATAATGGAATTATCAACAGTTATAGAAATTTTGGGGGTGGAGACATTGGAAGAAGAGGGAAAAATAAGGAGTTCAGTTTTGGAGAGATTTAGCTTAAGGTAGTGAGAGGACATCCAAGATGAGATATGAGAAAGACATTTAGTGACACGGACTAGTAAGGAAGGAGGTAGGTCTGGTGCAGAGAGGTAGATTTGGGTGTCATTGGCATACAAATGATATTGAAACCCATGGGACTTTATTAAGGAACCTAGTGACGACGTGTAGATTGAAAAGTGAAGGGGACCAAGGACAGAACCTTGAGGTACCCCAACAGAAAGTGGTAACGGGGCAGAGGTTAAAAGCATAAAACAATATATTCACACACACAATAGCCAGCACTCACCTACATATGTACAGCTAGGTTAAAAGCATTAAACAATATACTTACACAATAGCCAGCACTCACCTACATATGTACAGCTAGGTTAAAAGCATAAAACAATATACTTACACACACAAAAGCCAGCACTCACCTACATATGTACAGCTAGGTTAAAAGCATAAAACAATATACTTACACAATAGTCAGCACTCACTTACATATGTACAGCTAGGTTAAAAGAATAAAACAATATACTTACACACACAATAGCCAGCACTCACCTACATATGTACAGCTAGGTTAAAAGCATAAAGCAATATACTTATACACACACACACACACACACAATAGCCAGCACTCACCTACATATGTACAGCTAGGTTAAAAGCATAAAGCAATATACTTACACACACACGCACACAATAGCCAGCACTCGCCTACATATGTGCAGCTAGGTTAAAAGCATAAAACAATATACTTGCACACACAAAAGCCAGCCCTCCCCTACATATGTACAGCTAGGTTAAAAGCATAAAACAATATACTTACACACACACACACAATAGCCAGCACTCACCTACATATGTACAGCTTGGTTAAAAGCATAAGACAATATACTTACACACACAATAGCCAGCACTCACCTATATATGTACAGCTAGGTTAAAAGCATAAAACAATATACTTACACACACACATACACACAATAGCCAGCACTCGCCTACATATGTACAGCTAGGTTAAAAGCATAAAACAATATACTTACACACACAATAGCCAGCACTCACCTACATATGTACAGCTAGGTTAAAAGCATAAAACAATATTTCTCTTGTTAAGTGTATCCAGTCCACGGATCATCCATTACTTGTGGGATATTCTCCTTACCAACAGGAAGTTGCAAGAGGATCACCCACAGCAGAGCTGCTATATAGCTCCTCCCCTCACTGCCATATCCAGTCATTCTCTTGCAACTCTCAACAAAGATTGACGTAGTAAGAGGAGAGTGGTGTATTATAGTTAGTTTTTTAACTTCAATCAAAAGTTTGTTATTTTTAAATGGTACCGGAGTGTACTGTTTCATCTCAGGCAGCATTAGAAGAAGAATCTGCCTGTGATTTCTATGATCTTAGCAGAAGTAACTAAGATCCATTGCTGTTCTCACATATTCTGAGGAGTGAGGTAACTTCAGAGAGGGAATGGCGTGCAGGTTTTCAATGCTGCTGATACCGGATTAATGTAAGTAAAGCCTTAAATGCAGTGATAGCGACTGGTATCAGGCTTATTAACAGAGATACATACTCTTATAAAAGTGTAATATAAAACGTTTGCTGGCATGTTTAATCGTTTTTATATATGTTTGGTGACAAAACTTATTGGGGCCTAGTTTTTTTTCCACATGGCTGGTTTGATTTTTGCCTAGAAACAGTTTCTGAGGCTTTCCACTGTTGCAATATGAGTGGGAAGGGCCTATTTTAGTGCTTTTCTGTGCAGATAAAAATACTGACAGAGACATTCAGCTTCTTCCTGCATGATCCAGGACATCTCTGAAGGGCTCAAAAGGCTTCAAAGTCGTGTTTGAGGAGGGTAACAATCACAGTAGACTGTGGCAGTTGTTGTGACTGTGTTTAAAAAACTTTTTTGTCATTTATTATTCTGTTTTTGTTATTAAGGGGTTAATCATCCATTTGAAAGTGGGTGCAATGCTCTGCTGACTTGTTACATACACTGTAAAAATTTTGTTAGTGTAACTGCCTTTTTTCACTGTTATTTCAAATTTTGTCAAAATTTGTTTCTCTTAAAGGCACAGTAACGTTTTTTATATTGCTTCTTAACTTGCTTTAAAGTGTTTTCCAAGCTTGCTAGTCTCATTGCTAGTCTGTACAAACATGTCTGAAACAGAGGCTACTTGTTCATTATGTTTAAAAGCCATGGTGGAGCCCCATAGGAGAATGTGTACTAAATGTATTGATTTCACCTTTAAATAGTAAAGATCAGTCTTTATCTATAAAAGAATTGTCACCAGAGGGGTCTGTCGAGGGGAAAGTTATGCCGACTAACTCTCCCCACGTGTCGGACCCTTCGCCTCCCGCTCAAGGGACGCACGCTAATATGGCGCCAAGTACATCAGGGACGCCCATAGCGATTACTTTGCAGGACATGGCTGCAATCATGAATAATACCCTGTCAGAGGTATTATTCAGATTGCCTTAATTGAGAGGCAAGCGCGATAGCTTTGGGGTTAGACGAGATACAGAGCGCGTAGATGCTGTAAGAGCCATGTCTGATACTGCGTCACAATATGCAGAACCTGAGGACGGAGAGCTTCAGTCTGTGGGTGATGTCTCTGAATCGGGGAGACCTGATTCAGAGATTTCTAATTTTAAATTTAAGCTTGAGAACCTCCGTGTATTGGTTGGGGAGGTATTAGCTGCTCTGAATGACTCTGACACAATTGCAGTGCCAGAGAAATTGTGTAGGCTGGATAAATACTATGCAGTGCCGGTGAGTACTGATGTTTTTCCAATACCTAAAAGGCTTACAGTAATTATTAGTAAGGAGTGGGATAGGCCCGGTGTGCCCTTTTCCCCACTTCCTATATTTAGAAAAATGTTTCCAATAGATGCCACTACACGGGACTTATGGCAGACTGTCCCTAAGGTGGAGGGAGCAGTTTCTACTTTAGCAAAGTGTACCACTATCCCGGTTGAGGACAGTTGTGCTTTTTCAGATCCAATGGATAAAAAAATTAGAGGGTTACCTTAAGAAAATGTTTATTCAACAAGGTTTTATTTTACAGCCCCTTGCATGCATTGCGCCTGTCACTGCTGCGTCGGCATTCTGGTTTGAGGCCCTGGAAGAGGCCATCCATACAGCTCCATTGACTGAAATTGTTGACAAGCTTAGAACTCTTAAACTAGCTAACTCATTTGTTTCTGATGCCATTGTTCATTTGACTAAACTAACGGCTAAGAATTCTGGATTCGCCATCCAGGTGCGTAGGGCGCTATGGCTCAAATCCTGGTCAGCTGATGTGACTTCAAAGTCTAAATTACTCAACATTCCTTTCAAGGGGCAGACCTTATTCGGGCCTGGTTTTAAAGAAATTATTGCTGACATTACTGGAGGTAAGGGTCATACCCTTCCTCAGGACAGGGCCAAATCAAAGGCCAAACAGTCTAATTTTCGTGCCTTTCGAAATTTCAAGGCAGGTGCAGCATCAACTTCCTCTGCTTCAAAACAATAGGGAACTTTTGCTCAATCCAAGCAGGCCTGGAAACCTAACCAGTCCTGTAACAAGGGCAAGCAGGCCAGAAAGCCTGCTGCTGTCTCTAAGACAGCATGACGGAGCGGCCCCCTATCCGACAACGGATCTAGTAAGGGGCAGACTCTCTCTGTTCGCCCAGGCGTGGGCAAGAGATGTTCAGGATCCCTGGGCGTTGGAGATCATATCTCAGGGATATCTTCTGGACTTCAAAGCTTCTCCTCCACAAGGGAGATTTCACCTTTCAAGATTATCTGCAAACCAGATAAAGAAAGAGGCATTCCTAAGCTGCGTACAAGATCTCCTTGTAATGGGAGTGATCCATCCAGTTCCGCGGACGGAACAAGGACAGGGGTTTTATTCAAATCTGTTTGTGGTTCCTAAAAAAGAGGGAACCTTCAGACCAATTTTGGATCTAAAGATCCTAAACAAATTCCTCAGAGTTCCGTCATTCAAGATGGAAACTATTCGAACCATTTTACCCATGATCCAAGAGGGTCAGTACATGACCACAGTGGACTTAAAGGATGCCTACCTTCACATTCCGATTCACAAGAATCATCATCAGTTCCTGAGGTTTTCCTTTCTAGACAGGCATTACCAATTTGTAGCTCTTCCATTCGGGTTGGCTACAGCCCCAAGAATTTTTACAAAGGTTCTGGGCTCACTTCTGGCGGTCCTAAGACCGCGAGGCATAGCGGTGGCTCCTTACCTGGACGATATCCTGATACAGGCGTCAAGCTTTCAAATTGCCAAATCTCATACAGAGATAGTTCTGGCATTCCTGAGGTCGCATGGGTGGAAAGTGAACGAAATAAAGAGTTCTCTATCTCCTCTCACGAGGGTTTCCTTCCTAGGGACTCTAATAGATTCTGTAGAAATGAAAATTTACCTGACTGAGTCCAGGTTATCAAAACTTCTAAATGCTTGCCGTGTTCTTCACTCCATTCCGCGCCCCACGGTGGCTCAGTGCATGGAAGTAATCGGCTTAATGGTAGCGGCGATGGACATAGTGCCATTCGCACGCCTGCATCTCAGACCGCTGCAATTATGCATGCTCAGTCAGTGGAATGGGGATTACACAGATTTGTCCCCTCTACTAAATCTGGATCAGGAAACCAGAGATTCTCTTCTCTGGTGGTTATCTCGGGCCCATCTGTCCAAGGGTATGATCTTTCGCAGACCAGATTGGACAATTGTAACAACAGATGCCAGCCTTCTAGGTTGGGGTGCAGTCTGGAACTCCCTGAAGGCTCAGGGTTCATGGAGTCAGGAGGAGAAACTCCTCCCAATAAATATTCTGGAGTTAAGAGCAATATTCAATGCTCTTCTGGCTTGGCCTCAGCTAGCAACACTGAGGTTCATCAGATTTCAGTCGGACAACATCACGACTGTGGCTTACATCAACCATCAAGGGGGAACCAGGAGTTCCCTAGCGATGTCAGAAGTCTCCAAGATAATTCGCTGGGCAGAGACTCACTCTTGCCACCTGTCAGCGATCCATATCCCAGGTGTAGAGAACTGGGAGGCGGATTTTCTAAGTCGTCAGACTTTTCATCCGGGGGAATGGGAACTCCATCCAGAGGTGTTTGCTCAATTGGTTCTCCGTTGGGGCAAACCAGAATTGGATCTCATGGCGTCTCGCCAGAACGCCAAGCTTCCTTGTTACGGATCCAGGTCCAGGGACCCAGAAGCGGCACTGATAGATGCTCTAGCAGCGCCTTGGTTCTTCAACCTGGCTTATGTGTTTCCACCGTTTCCTCTGTTCCCTCGTCTGATTGCCAAAATCAAACAGGAAAGAGCATCGGTGATATTGATAGCGCCTGCGTGGCCATGCAGGACTTGGTATGCAGACCTAGTGGACATGTCATCCTTTCCACCATGGACTCTGCCTCTGAGACAAGACCTTCTAATACAAGGTCCTTTCAATCATCCAAATCTACTTTCTCTGAGACTGACTGCATGGAGATTGAACGCTTGATCCTATCAAAGCGTGGCTTCTCCGAGTCAGTAATTGATACCTTAATACAGGCACGAAAGCCTGTCACCAGGAAAATTTACCACAAGATATGGCGTAAATATCTTCATTGGTGTGAATCCAAGAATTACTCATGGAGTAGGGTTAGGATTCCTAGGATATTGTCCTTCCTCCAAGAGGGTTTGGACAAAGGATTATCAGCTAGTTCTTTAAAGGGACAGATTTCTGCTCTGTCTATTCTTTTACACAAGCGTCTGGCAGAAGTTCCAGACGTTCAGGCATTTTGTCAGGCTTTAGTTAGAATTAAGCCTGTGTTTAAACCTGTTGCTCCTCCATGGAGCTTAAACTTGGTTCTTAAAGTTCTTCAAGGGGTTCCGTTTGAACCCCTTCATTCTATTGATATCAAACTTCTTTCATGTAAAGTTCTTTTTCTGATGGCTATTTCCTCGGCTCGAAGAGTCTCGGAGTTATCTGCCTTACATTGTGATTCTCCTTATCTGATCTTTCATTCAGATAAAGTTGTTCTGCGTACAAAACCTGGGTTTTTACCTAAGGTGGTTTCTAACAAGAATATCAATCAAGAGATTGTTGTTCCATCATTATGTCCTAATCCTTCTTCAAAGAAGGAACGTCTTTTGCATAATCTAGACGTAGTCCGTGCCTTGAAGTTTTACTTACAGGCTACTAAAGATTTTCGCCAAACATCTAACCTGTTTGTTGTTTACTCTGGACAGAGGAGAGGTCAGAAGACCTCGGCAACCTCTTTCTTTTTGGCTTCGGAGTATAATCCGTTTAGCCTATGAGACTGCTGGACAGCAGCCTTCTGAAAGGATTACAGCTCATTCTACTAGAGCTGTGGCTTCCACCTGGGCCTTTAAAAATGAGGCCTCTGTTGAACAGATTTGCAAGGCTGCAACTTGGTCTTCCCTTCATACTTTTTCCAAATTTTCCAAATTTGATACTTTTGCTTCTTCGGAGGCTGTTTTTGGGGGAGAGGTTCTACGGGCAGTGGTTCCTTCCGTTTAAGTTCCTGCCTTGTCCCTCCCATCATCCGTGTACTTTAGCTTTGGTATTGGTATCCCACAAGTAATGGATGATCCGTGGACTGGATACACTTAACAAGAGAAAACATAATTTATGCTTACCTGATACATTTATTTCTCTTGTAGTGTATCCAGTCCACGGCCCGCCCTGTCCTTTTCAGGCAGGTCTAAATTTCAATTAAACTACAGTCACCACTGCACCCTATGGTTTCTCCTTTCTCGGCTTGTTTCGGTCGAATGACTGGATATGGCAGTGAGGGGAGGAGCTATATAGCAGCTCTGCTGTGGGTGATCCTCTTGCAACTTCCTGTTGGGAAGGAGAATATCCCACAAGTAATGGATGATCCGTGGACTGGATACACTACAAGAGAAATAAATTTATCAGGTAAGCATAAATTATGTTATTTACACACACACACACTCACACAATAGAGAGCACTCACCTACATATGTACAGCTAGGTTAAACTCGTAAAACAATATTTTCTTTTTATAACAGGGAGAGTCCACAGCTGCATTCATTACTTTTGGGAAATACAGAACCTTGCCACCATGAGGAGGCAAAGACACCCCAGCCAAAGGCTTAAATACCTCCCCCACTTCCGTCATCCCCCAGTCATTCTTTGCCTTTCGTCACAGGAGGTTGGCAAAGAAGTGTCAGAAGATTACGGAATAGTCTCTTATGGAGGGTAGTACTCTTTGAGATGGGACTGGAGTTTTAATTAGTCCTGTCAGCCTCTCAGTGAGAGCATGGATGAAAGTTGGAGTCCAGAGATGCAGGGAGAGTCTTTCTGCGAAATCATTACTACTCATTAACAGCTCTATAAGCAATCCGCGTTGACGAGTTTTGCTGCCTGCTTTCTTCACTCAAGTCCATGTCAGAAGCAATGCTACTATCTGTCAAACTTTAGGGACCGTGTTACTGTTCCACGGCATAGATTCCGGTAAGATCGTTTCATTTTCCTTACAATGTGGGAATATAATGTAATGATAGAACACAGGGTCTCAGTGGGACTCCTTTATCTTTATGGAATCTACGGTTAATATCTCCTGAGGGGGGTTATTGAGCACTGGGGGACTTTAATCATATTTGTTATGTGATTCTGTCTGCTTATGTGTAGTGATGTTGGAGCTCATGGTTTTTATGGAATGTACTGGTTTTTCGAGCTACGCAGTTCTTTGACAGGACTGGCGCGCTTTTCCTTGGCCTGTGGGTTGCACCTCGTGACCGGGCGTGGTCACGTTTTTGTTCTCCATTTCCGTATTTTTTACCGAGTGTCGGTGGAGAGGGTCTGTTCTCTACTTGTCTGGGTCATAGGAGGTGGTGAGTGCCCCAGCCATTGGGGGTGTGAGGTGCCAGTTATTTTTGTCCATAATTTGTTCGGTCAAGTTATGGAGGATTCTGATTTTTCTGGGGAGGGTTTCTCTGATTCAAATTCTGTTACCTGCTTAGATTGTATGGAGGCCCGGGTATTCCAGCCCAATTAATTATGTTCCATATGCCGTAATAGAGTGCTCTTTTCTCTTTCTGGAGAGAGATTAAAGACCGCTGAGCCATCCGCCTCTGAGGATTCTGTGTCCCATGAGGTGCGTTCCCTGGAATTTTATGTTCCTACACAGGCAGTGGTCCCAAATACCGTACCTTTACCCCTTCTCCGGAATGAGGTTTCATTCCACCAAAGGTTGTTGGTCGGTTGCACATGGCCATATTTTTGGCGTTGGCGCATTTACATCTTCCTGAGGGCTAGCGAAGAGCTTATCCGTGTCCTCTTAACCTGGGGGCGCCAGGTGAGACAGGTCTTTCCTCTGGGGGAGCGGTTCCCTCTGAGGATTCAGGGGTACAGCCATCAGGGTTGGGGCCTTCAAATGCCCCGCCGGAGATGAGTTTTGCCTTCAGATTCAGACCGACGCCCCTGCGTGTACTGCTGAGGCAAGTGTTGGAGGCTTTCGAGGATTTCACTCTTGATTCTCCACCGGATCCTAAGTTTTCTGATTCAGATAGTGAACAGCGCTAGACGAGTGGAGGGATGTGGATCCTACTCCTGATGGTCTTTTTTGTTTGTGTATCTAATCCCAGTTCTGAGCTCTTGAGGAATCAGGTCTCTGACAGGCTGGCCCTGTTAGTGTTTCTGTTCCTTTTTGGCGTTCACCTGCGGGTGCTGCCTACTTTCTTTTAATACAGTTAGGATGTGTTTCTTTTATTTCCGGAGCTCGAGGCTGGTGTAGACTTTTCCTTTTAGGAAACTTTTTTTTCTTCTCTGGGATTTTATGGTCGCGATAGTTGTTGCTTCCGGCAGAAGTCACACAAAAAAAAACTTTTAAGAGACAATGTTTAAGCCTCAGAGCTTATTTGTCTGTCGTTTGTCTGGATATTTAGTCTAGCCCTGCAAGGGTTTCGAACTTTCAGTTAGCCCTTGAAAAGTTCTGCAGCAGGCTGGTCCTGGTTGGGTACTAGTTCACTCTGTTCTTTTGAGGTTATATCAGACTTTTTGTATCCTTGACAACAGGCTGGTCCTGTTTGGGTACTAGGTTTGCTTACCTCTTGTTACAAGGTTGTTTTTCTTGTTTCTACAAGCTATAGGAGGCCCTTCTATCCTAGATATCAGGGTGGTCCTACATTATTTCAACTTGGTGGGGCGTCCGATTTTGGTCGTACTCGATACTAAGTGTTTTTTCCCTGCATAGCTTACGTGGTTTGCTGGAATTACAAATTCTGCTGTGGCAGTATGTTTGTAGTTCCGGAGGTCCTTGGACAGGAGCTAGAGTCCTCCCTTCCGAGGGGGGAGGATCAGATGACTGCATGGAGATCTCCAGTACCTGGTGTAGGGGGCGATTATTCCCCCCTATTGGTACTCCTTGTGGATTGGATTGTCCGATTTTCAGATCTTTCGCCAGTGTTTCTCTCCCCTTTTTTGAGGATTGCTATGCTTTTCGCTTCCCCTTGCCTTTTTGGGGTAGAACTTGCGGTCATCTAGTTGCCGAGACTAATTTCTTAGGGACCGTTTTTGTCCTTGCAGTATCCCCTTTTTGATCCTATATACTTGGGGATCTGGGGGCTTGTTATGCAGTCTCTCTTGCCATAACCAATAGGAGTTTTAGGATTCTCATAATTCCTAGAGCTGTAGGTTTTCTGAGGGTTGATCCAGACTGGATCTTTAGAGACGGTCATATTCTCTCAATCATGGAGTTCTGATCTCTTTTCGGTCCATTCTTTGTCTTCAGACTTTGTGGGTGTTATCTTAGAGGCCTTTTGGGGCTGAGTGGACAGCCACTGGGATACATCATGAGAGATCAGAGTTCAAGACCCCATGGGGGTATGGCTTGCATCAACTTTTCCAGGTAACTTTGCGGTTGTTCCGCAAGGTTTTTGGTCTTGATCTGCCACCTGGTTTTGGGGGTCCATTTTTTTTTAACCTAGTCCTTGTCTTTGACTTGGCATATTGGTTCCTCTGTTTTCAAAATTTTAATAGTCTTGGATCTGTCCGGCGTTCAGTAGCAGGCTTGTTTTCCCGGTCCTGGGGAAATCTCATTGTTCCTACTGGGGCTGTTCTTTTTCTCTCTTTTGGAGAGACGGAGGAAGTTTTTCCTGGGAATTTCATTACCGGAATATTCCTGGGTTTCTTCGTTTTCCATTTATTTGGAAGGATCAGGTCTACTGCGCCTATCCAGTTGGCTCCTCCTGAGGTAGTTTTCCTCATCTCTAGGAGTTCAGTGGGTCGAGGGTTTATCTTGTCTGCCGTGTACCCTTCCTTCATTTTTTTGAGGGGTAATGAGGATAGGTATCCTGGATCCCGAGTTAGTCTCTCTGGGTGTCGGTGCCTCCTTCCTGCTTCTTTTCCTTAGGAACTTGTGGTTGGAGATTCATTATCTGATCTCTGGGCCTTGTCGATGCTGGGATTTTTTAATCTCTCTTGTCCTTGAGACATTGAAAGTCGCTTTTGTGATAGGACTGTTCGATCAGAGTAGGGAATCAGGAATTCTGACTGCTCTGCTTGGGCATCAACCACGTATCTTGTCTTCCGAAGGATCCTTACTTAGGTTGGGAGGCCTTGCAGTTGGTTCGGGAACCTTCCCTTAGCGGTCAGTTGGCTCTTCCTTATTGGTCATGGTGTTGTCCTCCCTTAGCCCGTTTTCTAGTAGGGGGGAGTTGGTCCGCCCTGCTTTCTGAGTTTTTTTTCCTCTTGTTCCTTTCCAGGAATGTCCTGGTGCAAGTTTGCTAGCTACTCGGTTGGTAAGTTACTATGGTTTGACGTTTAGTCTGACTGCCTATCTGATGGAAGCCTGCGGCTTTCGTTTGTGGCGTAAACGGATGTTATTATTCCGTTCCTGTTCTGCTCCCGAGGTTTTTTTCTGATCTATGGGTGTTCAGTTTCTCTGTGCTAGTTAGCTGTCTATGGTAAGGTAGTCTTGTTCTACCTTTTTGTCCTTCTGGGACTTCGGTTCCGGTTAAATCTTTATATTGGTTCCTTTTTGAATCCATGTAGGAGGTTATCTGGAATTTTTCCTTTCTTTGCTCTCCTCCGTCGGTAGAGTATTTTCTATGGGACTTTGTCCTCTTGCAGCCTGGTAGCCGCTCTTTTTCGAGTTATGCTAGGGGCTTCTCTCTCTGTTTTGTCCTTGAATCTTCGGGGATTATTTCTGGAGGTTCTTTCGGACCTTCTTATCTGATTCTTCCCTTCTTTTAGTTAGGGAGAATATGGTGTGGGAGTTTGTTTGTTGTTTCCCTTGCCATTGTTCATGGAGAGGTTTTTATTTGTGTGCTTCTAGAGAGTGGAACTTTTGTCTCCTCAGGTTTTTGTGCTCAGTAGAGTCCAGAATTTAATGATGATCTCTAACTGGGATCATTATTGTTCTAATTGATGGGCAGTTACCTTGTCCTCTTATTATATTTTTGTTCTTCCTGCTTCTGTTGAAGTAGTTTTTTATCGGGAATCCGTGTTGTCAGACTGTGGTGCCATCAGAATGGGCTGCCTTTTTGTTCCCGCCCGTTTGCATTCAGTGTCCTCTATAAGCTTGGGGAATGATTTCCCAAAAGTAATGAATGCAGCTTTGGACTCTCTCCCTGTTTTAAGAAGAAAAATTTAAATTAGGCTTACCTGATCATTTTCTTTTCTTCTGTACGGGGAGAGTCCACGGCTCCCCGTCCGTTTTTTTTCCTGTCGTCCGCCTTAAATTCTTTTTTATTCGTTCTTCTGGCACCTTTTTTCACCCTCATATTTCTCCTACTGTTCTTTGTTTCTTTCGCAGAATGACTGGGGGATGAGGGAACTGGGGGAGGTATTTAAGAATTTGGCTGGGTTGTCTTTCCCTCCTCCTGGTGGCCAGGTTCTGTATTTCCCAAAAGTAATGAATGCAGCTGTGGACTCTCCCCGTACAGAAGAAAAGAAAATTATCAGGTAAGCATAATTTGTTATAAATAAACAAAGTGATAGTGATCCTTTTGCTGAACCAAAATTTCTTTAATTCTCTTCAATAAAACAAAACATACAAAATAAAAAATACTTCAATACGTGCAGAATATATAAATAATTTAAGTTACTTACACACGCACACACAATAGCCAGCACCCACCTACATATGTACAGCTAAGTTTAAAGTAAAAATGAAGAGTTACAGAAATACATGTGGCTGTAGTTTTAAGGTCTCCGGTAAGAAGAGGCTGCAACGCTGCACCTGGGCCTATCACCATTTAGCCGAATGCTGTAACTAACTTTTCCTTGCTGTGTGCTTCTGATACAAGTGCTGGCCATTCTGTGTGTGTGTAAGTATATTGTTTTATGCTTTTAACTTAGCTGTACATATGTAGGTGAGAGCTGGCTATTGTGTGTGTGTGTGTGTGTAAGTATATTGTTGTATGCTTTTAACCTAGCTGTACATATGTAGGTGAATGCTGGCTATTGTGTGTGTGTGTAAGTATATTGTTGTATGCTTTTAACCTAGCTGTACATATTTAGGTGAATGCTGGCTATTGTGTGTGTGTGTAAGTATATTGTTGTATGCTTTTAACCTAGCTGTACATATGTAGGTGAGTGCTGGCTATTGTGTTTGTGTGTGTGTGTGTGTAAGTATATTGTTTTATGCTTTTAACCTAGCTGTACATATGTAGGCGAGTGCTGGCTATTGTGTGTGTGTGTGTGTGTGTGTAAGTATATTGTTTTATGCTTTTAACCTAGCTGTACATATGTAGGTGAGTGCTGGCTATTGTGTTTGTGTATGTGTGTGTGTGTAAGTATATTATTTTATGCTTTTAACTTAGCTGTACATATGTAAGTGAGTGCTGGCTATTGTGTGTGTAAGAATGTTGTTTTATGCTTTTAACTTAGCTGTACATATGTAGGTGAGTGCTGGCTATTGTTTGTGTGTGTGTGTAAGTATATTGTTTTATGCTTTTAACCTAGCTGTACATATGTAGGTGAGTGCTGGCTATTGTTTGTGTGTGTGTGTGTGTGTGTGTGTAAGTATATTGTTTTATGCTTTTAACCTAGCTGTACATATGTAGGCGAGTGCTGGCTATTGTGTGTGTAAGTATAATGTTTTATACTTTTAACTTTGCTGTACATATGTAGGTGAGTACTGGCTATTGTGTGTGTAAGTATATTGTTTTATGCTTTTAACCTAGCTGTACATATGTAGGCGAGTGCTGGCTATTGTGTGTGTAAGTATAATGTTTTATACTTTTAACTTTGCTGTACATATGTAGGTGAGTACTGGCTATTGTGTGTGTAAGTATATTGTTTTATGCTTTTAACCTAGCTATACATATGTAGGTGAGTGCTGGCTATTGTTTGTGTGTGTGTGTGTAAGTATACTGTTTTATGCTTTTAACCTAGCTATACATATGTAGGTGAGTGCTGGCTATTGTTTGTGTGTGTGTGTGTAAGTATACTGTTTTATGCTTTTAACCTAGCTATACATATGTAGGTGAGTGCTGGCTATTGTTTGTGTGTGTGTGCGTAAGTATACTGTTTTATGCTTTTAACTTAGCTGTACATATGTAGGTGAGTGCTGGCTATTGTTTGTGTGTGTGTGTGTGTAAGTATATTGTTTTATGCTTTTAACTTAGCTGTACATATGTAGGTGAGTGCTGGCTATTGTATGTGTGTATAAGTATATTGTTTTATGCTTTTAATATAGCTGTACATATGTAGGTAAGTGTTAGCTATTGTGTGTGTGTGTGTGTGTGTGTGTGTGTAAGTAACAGAATTTATGCTTACCTGATAAATTTCTTTCTTTTGCGATGTACCGAGTCCACGGATTCATCCTAACTTGTGGGATATTGTCCTTCCTGACAGGAAGTAGCAAAGAGTGCACCACAGCAGAGCGGTCTATATAGCTCCCCCCCTTAACTCCACCCCCCAGTCATTCGACCGAAGGCCAAGGAAGAAAAGGAGAAACTATAAGATGCAGAGGTGACTGAAGTTTACATAAAAAAAAAAAATAATATCTGTCTTGAATAGACAGGGCGGGCCGTGGACTCGGTACATCGCAAAAGAAAGAAATTTATCAGGTAAGCATAAATTCTCTTTGCTTTTGCAAGATGTACCGAGTCCACAGATTCATCCTAACTTGTGGGATACCAATACCAAAGCTTTAGGACACGGATGAAGGGAGGGACAAGACAGGAACCTAAACGGAAGGCACCACTGCTTGCAAAACCTTTCTCCCAAAAATAGCCTCCGAAGAAGCAAAAGTATCAAATTTGGAAAAGGTATGAAGCGAAGACCAAGGCGCAGCCTTACAAATCTGTTCAACAGAATCATCATTTCTTTCATGTAATTAGCAAGAGTCCATGAGCTAGTGACGTATGGGATATACATTCCTACCAGGAGGGGCAAAGTTTCCCAAACCTCAAAATGCCTATAAATACACCCCTCACCACACCCACAATTCAGTTTTACAAACTTTGCCTCCGATGGAGGTGGTGAAGTAAGTTTGTGCTAGATTCTACGTTGATATGCGCTCCGCAGCAAGTTGGAGCCCGGTTTTCCTCTCAGCGTGCAGTGAATGTCAGAGGGATGTGAGGAGAGTATTGCCTATTTGAATGCAGTGATCTCCTTCTACGGGGTCTATTTCATAGGTTCTCTGTTATCGGTCGTAGAGATTCATCTCTTACCTCCCTTTTCAGATCGACGATATACTCTTATATATACCATTACCTCTGCTGATTCTCGTTTCAGTACTGGTTTGGCTTTCTACAAACATGTAGATGAGTGTCCTGGGGTAAGTAAATCTTATTTTCTGTGACACTCTAAGCTATGGTTGGGCACTTTGTTTATAAAGTTCTAAATATATGTATTCAAACATTTATTTGCCTTGACTCAGAATGTTCAACTTTCCTTATTTTTCAGACAGTCAGTTTCATATTTGGGATAATGCATTTGATTTAATCATTTTTTCTTACCTTCAAAAATTTGACTATTTTCCCTGTGGGCTGTTAGGCTCGCGGGGGCTGAAAATGCTTCATTTTATTGCGTCATTCTTGGCGCGGACTTTTTTGGCGCAAAAATTCTTTTCCGTTTCCGGCGTCATACGTGTCGCCGGAAGTTGCGTCATTTTTTGACGTTATTTTGCGCCAAAAATGTCGGCGTTCCGGATGTGGCGTCATTTTTGGCGCCAAAAAGCATTTAGGCGCCCAAATAATGTGGGCGTCTTATTTGGCGCTAAAAAATATGGGCGTCACTTTTGTCTCCACATTATTTAAGTCTCATTTTTCATTGCTTCTGGTTGTTAGAAGCTTGTTCTTTGGCATTTTTTCCCATTCCTGAAACTGTCATTTAAGGAATTTGATCAATTTTGCTTTATATGTTGTTGTTTTTTTCTCTTACATATTGCAAGATGTCTCACGTTGCATCTGAGTCAGAAGATACTACAGGAAAATCGCTGTCTAGTGCTGGATCTACCAAAGCTAAGTGTATCTGCTGTAAACTTTTGGTAGCTATTCCTCCAGCTGTTGTTTGTATTGATTGTCATGACAAACTTGTTAATGCAGATAATATTTCCTTTAGTAAAGTACCATTGCCTGTTGCAATTCCTTCAACATCTAAGGTGCAGAATGTTCCTGATAACATAAGAGATTTTGTTTCTGAATCCATAAAGAAGGCTATGTCTGTTATTTCTCCTTCTAGTAAACGTAAAAAATCTTTTAAAACTTCTCTCCCTACAGATGAATTTTTAAATGAACATCATCATTCTGATTCTGATGACTCTTCTGGTTCAGAGGATTCTGTCTCAGAGGTTGATGCTGATAAATCTTCATATTTATTTAAAATGGAATTTATTCGTTCTTTACTTAAAGAAGTTCTAATTGCTTTAGAAATAGAGGATTCTGGTCCTCTTGATACTAATTCTAAACGTTTGGATAAGGTATTTAAATCTCCTGTGGTTATTCCAGAAGTTTTTCCTGTTCCTAATGCTATTTCTGCAGTAATTTCCAAAGAATGGGATAAATTGGGTAATTCATTTACTCCTTCTAAACGTTTTAAGCAATTATATCCTGTGCCGTCTGACAGATTAGAATTTTGGGACAAAATCCCTAAAGTTGATGGGGCTATTTCTACCCTTGCTAAAGTACTACTATTCCTACGTCAGATGGTACTTCGTTTAAGGATCCTTTAGATAGGAAAATTGAATCCTTTCTAAGAAAAGCTTATCTGTGTTCAGGTAATCTTCTTAGACCTGCTATATCTTTGGCTGATGTTGCTGCAGCTTCAACTTTTTGGTTGGAAACCTTAGCGCAACAAGTAACACATCATGATTTTCATGATATTATTATTCTTCTTCAGCATGCTAATAATTTTATCTGTGATGCCATCTTTGATATTATCAGAGTTGATGTCAGGTTTATGTCTCTAGCTATTTTAGCTAGAAGAGCTTTATGGCTTAAGACTTGGAATGCTGATATGGCTTCTAAATCAACTCTACTTTCCATTTCTTTCCAGGGTAACAAATTATTTGGTTCTCAGTTGGATTCTATTATCTCAACTGTTACTGGTGGGAAGGGAACTTTTTTACCACAGGATAAAAAATCTAAGGGTAAAAACAGAGCTAATAATCGTTTTCGTTCCTTTCGTTTCAACAAAGAACAAAAACCTGATCCTTCATCCTCAGGAGCAGTTTCAGTTTGGAAACCATCTCCAATCTGGAATAAATCCAAGCCAGCCAGAAAGGCAAAGCCTGCTTCTAAGTCCACATGAAGGTGCGGCCCTCATTCCAGCTCAGCTGGTAGGGGGCAGGTTTGGATCAATTCTGTTCACAATCTTTGGATTCAGAACATTGTTTCAGAAGGGTACAGAATTGGTTTCAAGATGAGACCTCCTGCAAAGAGATTTTTTCTTTCCCGTGTCCCAGTAAAAGCTCAAGCATTTCTGAATTGTGTTTCAGATCTAGAGTTGACTGGAGTAATTATGCCAGTTCCAGTTCAGGAACAGGGGATGGGGTTTTATTCAAATCTCTTCATTGTACCAAAGAAGGAGAATTCCTTCAGACCAGTTCTGGATCTAAAAATATTGAATCGTTATGTAAGGATACCAACGTTCAAGATGGTAACTGTAAGGACTATCTTGCCTTTTGTTCAGCAAGGGAATTATATGTCCACAATAGATTTACAGGATGCATATCTGCATATTCCGATTCATCCGGATCATTATCGGTTCCTGAGATTCTCTTTTCTGGACAAGCATTACCAGTTTGTGGCTCTGCCGTTTGGCCTTGCTACAGCTCCAAGAATTTTTACAAAGGTTCTCGGTGCCCTTCTGTCTGTAATCAGAGAACAGGGTATTGTGGTATTTCCTTATTTGGACGATATCTTGGTACTTGCTCAGTCTTTACATTTAGCAGAATTTCATACGAATCGACTTGTGTTGTTTCTTCAAGATCATGGTTGGAGGATCAATTTACCAAAAAGTTCATTGATTCCTCAGACAAGGGTAACCTTTCTGGGTTTCCAAATAGATTCAGTGTCCATGACTCTGTCTTTAACAGACAAGAGGCGTCTAAAACTGGTTGCAGCTTGTCGAAACCTTCAGTCACAATCATTCCCTTCGGTAGCCTTATGCATGGAAATTCTAGGTCTTATGACTGCTGCATCGGACGCGATCCCCTTTGCTCGTTTTCACATGCGACCTCTTCAGCTTTGTATGCTGAATCAATGGTGCAAGGATTACACAAAGATATCTCAATTAATATCTTTAAAACCGATTGTTCGACACTCTCTAACGTGGTGGACAGATCACCATCGTTTAATTCAGGGGGCTTCTTTTGTGCTTCCGACCTGGACTGTAATTTCAACAGATGCAAGTCTCACAGGTTGGGGAGCTGTGTGGGGATCTCTGACGGCACAAGGAGTTTGGGAATCTCAGGAGGTGAGATTACCGATCAATATTTTGGAACTCCGTGCAATTTTCAGAGCTCTTCAGTTTTGGCCTCTTCTGAAGAGAGAATCGTTCATTTGTTTTCAGACAGACAATGTCACAACTGTGGCATACATCAATCATCAAGGAGGAACTCACAGTCCTCTGGCTATGAAAGAAGTATCTCGAATTTTGGTTTGGGCGGAATCCAGCTCCTGTCTAATCTCTGCGGTTCATATCCCAGGTGTAGACAATTGGGAAGCGGATTATCTCAGTCGCCAAACGTTGCATCCGGGCGAATGGTCTCTTCACCCAGAGGTATTTCTTCAGATCGTTCAAATGTGGGAACTTCCAGAAATAGATTTGATGGCGTCCCATCTAAACAAGAAACTTCCCAGGTATCTGTCCAGATCCCGGGATCCTCAGGCGGAGGCAGTGGATGCATTATCACTTCCTTGGAAGTATCATCCTGCCTATATCTTTCCGCCTCTAGTTCTTCTTCCAAGAGTAATCTCCAAGATTCTGAAGGAATGCTCGTTTGTTCTGCTGGTAGCTCCGGCATGGCCTCACAGGTTTTGGTATGCGGATTTTGTCCGGATGGCCTCTTGCCAACCGTGGACTCTTCCGTTAAGACCAGACCTTCTGTCACAAGGTCCTTTTTTCCATCAGGATCTGAAATCCTTAAATTTAAAGGTATGGAGATTGAACGCTTGATTCTTCGTCAAAGAGGTTTCTCTGACGCTGTGATTAATACTATGTTACAGGCTCGTAAATCTGTATCTAGAGAGATACATTATAGAGTCTGGAAGACTTATATTTCTTGGTGTATTTCTCATCATTTTTCTTGGCATTCTTTTAGAATTCCGAGAATTTTACAGTTTCTTCAGGATGGTTTAGATAAAGGTTTGTCCGCAAGTTCCTTGAAAGGACAAATCTCTGCTCTTTCTGTTCTTTTTCACAGAAAGATTGCTATTCTTCCTGATATTCATTGTTTTGTACAAGCTTTGGTTCGTATAAAACCTGTCATTAAGTCAATTTCTCCTCCTTGGAGTTTGAATTTGGTTCTGGGGGCTCTTCAAGCTCCTCCGTTTGAACCTATGCATTCATTGGACATTAAATTACTTTCTTGGAAAGTTTTGTTCCTTTTGGCCATCTCTTCTGCCAGAAGAGTTTCTGAATTATCTGCTCTTTCTTGTGAGTCTCCTTTTTTGATTTTTCATCAGGATAAGGCGGTGTTGCGAACTTCTTTTGAATTTTTACCTAAAGTTGTGAATTCCAACAACATTAGTAGAGAAATTGTGGTTCCTTCATTATGTCCTAATCCTAAGAATTCTAAGGAGAAATCGTTGCATTTTTTGGATGTTGTTAGAGCTTTGAAATATTATGTTGAAGCTACTAAATCTTTCAGAAAGACTTCTAGTCTATTTGTTATCTTTTCCGGTTCTAGAAAAGGCCAGAAAGCTTCTGCCATTTCTTTGGCATCTTGGTTGAAATCTTTAATTCATCTTGCCTATGTTGAGTCGGGTAAAACTCCGCCTCAGAAATTTACAGCTCATTCTACTAGGTCAGTTTCTACTTCCTGGGCGTTTAGGAATGAAGCTTCGGTTGATCAGATTTGCAAAGCAGCAACTTGGTCCTTTTTGCATACTTTTACTAAATTCTACCATTTTGATGTATTTTCTTCTTCTGAAGCAGTTTTTGGTAGAAAAGTACTTCAGGCAGCGGTTTCAGTTTGAATCTTCTGCTTATGTTTTTCGTTAAACTTTATTTTGGGTGTGGATTATTTTCAGCAGGAATTGGCTGTCTTTATTTTATCCCTCCCTCTCTAGTGACTCTTGTGTGGAAAGATCCACATCTTGGGTAATCATTATCCCATACGTCACTAGCTCATGGACTCTTGCTAATTACATGAAAGAAAACATAATTTATGTAAGAACTTACCTGATAAATTCATTTCTTTCATATTAGCAAGAGTCCATGAGGCCCGCCCTTTTTTTGTGGTGGTTATGATTTTGTATAAAGCACAATTATTCCAATTCCTTATTTTATATGCTTTCGCACTTTTTTATCACCCCACTTCTTGGCTATTCGTTAAACTGAATTGTGGGTGTGGTGAGGGGTGTATTTATAGGCATTTTGAGGTTTGGGAAACTTTGCCCCTCCTGGTAGGAATGTATATCCCATACGTCACTAGCTCATGGACTCTTGCTAATATGAAAGAAATGAATTTATCAGGTAAGTTCTTACATAAATTATGTTTTTTAAAAGCCCATGTGGAAGCCACCGCTCTAGTGGAGTGAGCTGTAATTCTTTCAGGAGGCTGCTGTCCAGCAGTCTCATAAGCCAAACAGATGATGCTTTTCAGCCAAAAGGAAAGAGAGGTAGCCGTAGCCTTTTGACCTCTACACTTTCCAGCATAGACAACAAACAAAGAAGATGATTGGCAAAAATCTTTGGTTGCCTGCAAATAAAACTTCAAGGCACGAACCACGTCCAAGTTGTGCAACAGACGGTCCTTCTTAGAAGAAGAATTAGGTCACAGAGAAGGAACAACAATTTCCTGATTGATATTGCTGTTAGAAACAACCTTAGGGAGGAACCCAGGTTTGGTACGCAAAACCACCTTATCAGCATGGAAAACAAGATAAGGCGAGTCACATTGTAATGCAGATAGTTCAGAGACTCTTCGAGCTGAAGAGATAGCAACTAGAAACAGAACTTTCCAAGATAGAAGCTTAATATCTATGGAATGCATGGGTTCAAACGGAACCCCCTGAAGAACTTTAAGAACTAAATTGAGACTCCATGGCGGAGCAACAGGTTTAAACACAGGCTTAATTCTAACTAAAGCCTGACAAAAAGCCTGAACGTCTGGGACATCTGCCAGATGCTTGTGCAACAGAATAGACAAAGCAGATATCTGTCCCTTTAAGGAACTAGCGGACAATCCTTTCTCCAATCCTTCTTGGAGAAAAGACAAATCCTAGGAATCCTGATCTTACTCCATGAGTAGCCTTTGGATTCACACCAAAAAAGATATTTCTCTTGTAAGGTGTATCCAGTCCACGGATTCATCCATTACTTGTGGGATATTCTCCTTCCCAACAGGAAGCTGCAAGAGGATCACCCACAGCAGAGCTTTCTATATAGCTCCTCCCCTAACTGCCACCCCCAGTCATTCTCTTGCAGCTCTCGACAAGGGAAGTAGCTAGAGAGATGTGGTGAATTAGTGTAGTTTATCTTCAATCAAAAGTTTGTTATTTTTAAACGGTGCCGGCGTTGTACTGTTTTTTTACCTCAGGCAGAAATTAGAAGAAGAATTTGCCTGAGGTTTTTGATGATCTTAGCAGGTTGTGACTAAGGTCCACTGCTGTTCTCACACATAACTGAAGAGTATGGGGAAACTTCTTCTGGGAGAACGGCCTGCAGAATTAACTGCCCTGAGGTATGTTTCGTATATTTTTTCTCTTGTTAAGTGTGTTCAGTCCACGGGTCATCCATTACTTATGGGATATATTCTCCTTCCCAACAGGAAGTTGCAAGAGGATCACCCAAGCATAGCTGCTATATAGCTCCTCCCCTCACATGTCATATCCAGTCATTCTCTTGCAACCCTCAACAAAGAAGGAGGTCGCGAGAGGAGCTGGAGTTTTTACTTAACTATTCTTCAATCAAAAGTTTGTTATTTTAAATGGCACCGGAGTGTGCTGTTTTTCTATCTCAGGCAGTATTTGGAAGAAGAAACTGCCTGCTTTTTTTTCTATGATCTTAGCAGGCGTAACTAAGATCCACTGGCTGTTCTCGACATTCTGAGGAGTGGGGTAACTTCAGAAACTGGGAATAGCATGCGGGGTCCTCCGCAAATGAGGTATGTGCAGTACTTTATTTTCTGGGAATGGAATTGACTAAGAAAATACTGCTGTTATCGTATGATGTAAGTACAGCCTTAAATGCAGTAGTGGCAACTGGTATCAGGCTAATAAATGTATGCGCGAGTTATTTTCTAGGGACTAGAATTTGACTGAGAAAATACTGTTAAAACTGAAATAATACTTAAGCCTTATCTGCAGTGGTAGCGACTGGTAGCAGGCTTAGTGATAACTTTGCATGACATTGGAAAATGTTGTTTTTTAATAAAACGTTTACTGGCATGTTATTCGTTTTTGTGAGGTACTATGGTGATAAATCGCTTTTGGGCATGATTTTTTTTTTTTTTTCCACATGGCTAACATATTTTTCTGCATGGAAACCGTTATATCAGGGCTCCCACTGTTGTGATAGGAGTGGGAGGGACCTTGTTTTAGCGCCTTGTTGCGCAGTTAAAATTCTTGCACTGTCTTCCTGCTTCTTCCTCCTTGATCCAGGACGTCTCTAGAGAGCTCAGGAGTCTGCAAAATTCATTTGTGAGGGAGTTAATCAGTCACAGCAGATCTGTGACAGTGTGCTGACTGTGATTAAAAGCGTTAAATCTTAATTGATATCTGTTTTATCCGTTTTGGGTATTGAGGGGTTAATCATCCTTTTGCTAATGGGTGCAATCCTCTGCTAATAATACACTTCTTGTTAAGAATTGTTTAATTGTATCTGTATTTTTGAAGCGCTGCAGCGTTTTTTATATTGCTTGTAAACTTATTGAAAGTGATTTCCAAGCTTGCTAGTTTCGTTGCTAAGTCTGTTTAAACATGTCTGATTCAGAGGAAACTGTTTGTTCATCATGTTCAAAAGCCAATGTGGAGCCCAATAGAACGATGTGTACCAATCGTATTGATATTGCTTTGAATAAAAGTCAATCTGTACCGATAAAGAAACTATCACCAGACAACGAGGGGGAAGTTATGCCGCCTAACTCTCCTCACGTGTCAGTACCTGCGTCTCCCGCTCGGGAGATGCGTAGGATTGAGACGCCAAGTACATCTAGGCCCTTACAAATCACTTTACATGATATGGCTAATGTTATGAAAGAAGTATTATATAATATGCCCGAATTAAGGGGCAAACGCGATAGCTCTGGGTTAAGGACAGAGCGCGCTGATGACACGAGAGCCATGTCTGATACTGCGTCACAATTTGCAGAACATGAGGACGGTGAGCTTCATTCTGTCGGTGACGGTTCTGATCCGGGGAGACCGGATTCAGAAATTTCAAATTTTAAGTTTAAGCTTGAGAACCTCCGTGTGTTACTAGGGGAGGTATTTGCGGCTCTGAATGATTGCGACACGGTGGCAATTCCAGAGAAATTGTGTAGGTTGGATAGATACTATGCGGTACCGGTGTGTACTGACGTTTTTCCTATACCAAAAAGACTTACAGAAATTATTAGTAAGGAGTGGGATAGACCCAGTGTGCCTTTTTCCCCTCCCCCGATATTTAGAAAAATGTTCCCTATAGACGCCACCACACGAGACTTATGGCAGACGGTCCCTAAGGTGGAGGGAGCAGTTTCTACGTTAGCCAAGCGTACCACTATCCCGGTGGAGGATAGCTGTGCTTTCTCAGATCCAATGGATAAAAAAATTAGAGGGTTATCTTAAGAAAATGTTTGTTCAACAGGGTTTTATATTGCAGCCTCTTGCATGCATTGCGCCTGTCACGGCTGCAGCGGCATTCTGGTTTGAGTCTCTGGAAGAGGCGATTCGCACAGAGCCATTGGATGAGGCTTTGAGCAAAGTTAGAACCCTTAAGCAAGCTAATGCGTTTGTTTCAGATGCCGTAGTACATCTAACCAAACTTACGGCTAAAAATTCCGGATTCGCCATACAGGCGCGCAGAGCGCTCTGGCTTAAATCCTGGTCAGCGGATGTAACTTCCAAGTCTAAGCTACTTAACATTCCTTTCAAAGGGCAGACCTTATTCGGTCCCGGCTTGAAGGAAATTATTGCTGACATTACGGGAGGTAAGGGCCACGCCCTTCCTCAGGACAGGGCCAAACAGTCTAATTTTCGTGCCTTTCGTAACTTCAAGGCAGGAGCAGCATCGACTTCCTCCGCTCCAAAACAGGAAGGAACTACTGCTCGTTACAGACAGGGTTGGAAAGGCAACCAGTCATGGAACAAGGGCAAGCAGGCCAGAAAGCCTACTCCCGCCCCTAAGACAGCATGAAGACAGGGCCCCCTATCCGGAGACGGATTTAGTGGGGGGCAGACTTTCTCTCTTTGCCCAGGCTTGGGCAAGAGATGTGCAGGATCCCTGGACGTTAAAGATTATATCTCAGGGATACCTTCTGGATTTCAAAACCTCTCCTCCACAAGGGAGGTTCCATCTTTCGAGGTTATCGACAAACCTAGTAAAGAGAGAGGCATTTCTACAATGTGTACAAGACCTCTTAATCATGGGAGTGATCCACTCAGTTCCGCGATCGGAACAGGGACAAGGATTTTACTCAAATCTATTTGTGGTTCCCAAAAAAGAGGGAACCTTCAGACCAATCTTGGACTTAAAGATCTTAAACAAATTCCTAAGGGTACCATCATTCAAGATGGAAACCATTCGAACCATCCTACCCATGATCCAAGAGGGTCAATATATGACCACGGTGGACTTAAAGGATGCTTACCTTCATATACCGATTCACAAAGATCATTATCGGTACCTAAGGTTTGTCTTTCTAGACAGGCATTACCAGTTTGTGGCTCTTCCCTTCGGGTTAGCCACGGCTCCGAGAGTTTTTACGAAGGTTCTGGGCTCACTTCTGGCGGTACTAAGACCACGAGGCATAGCGGTGGCTCCGTACCTAGACGACATTCTGATACAAGCGTCAAGTTTTCAGAATGCAAAGTCTCATACAGAGATAGTTCTAGCATTTCTGAGGTCGCATGGGTGGAAAGTGAACGTGGAAAAGAGTTCTCTGTTACCACTCACAAGGGTTCCTTTTCTAGGGACTCTTATAGATTCTGTAGAAATGAAGATTTACCTGACGGAGTCCAGGTTATCAAAGATTCTCAATGCTTGCTGTGTCCTTCATTCCGTTCCAAGCCCATCAGTAGCTCAGTGCATGGAGGTAATCGGCTTAATGGTCGCGGCAATGGACATAGTGCCATTTGCGCGCCTGCATCTCAGACCGCTGCAACTATGCATGCTCAGTCAATGGAACGGGGATTACTCAGATCTGTCCCCTTTGCTAAATCTGGACCAGGAGACCAGAGATTCTCTTCTCTGGTGGTTGTCACCGGTTCATCTGTCCAAAGGAATGACCTTTCGCAGACCAGATTGGACGATTGTAACAACGGATGCCAGCCTTCTAGGCTGGGGAGCAGTCTGGAATTCCCTGAAGGCTCAGGGATCGTGGACTCAGGAGGAGAAACTCCTTCCAATAAACATTCTAGAATTAAGAGCAATATTCAATGCTCTTCTAGCTTGGCCTCAGTTAGCAAAACTGAGGTTCATCAGATTTCAGTCGGACAATATCACGACTGTGGCTTACATCAATCATCAAGGGGGAACCAGGAGTTCCCTAGCGATGTTAGAAGTCTCGAAGATAATTCGCTGGGCAGAGTCTCACTCTTGCCACCTGTCAGCGATTTACATCCCAGGCGTAGAGAACTGGGAGGTGGATTTCCTAAGTCGCCAGACTTTTCATCCGGGAGAGTGGGAACTTCACCCGGAGGTATTTGCTCAACTGATTCGTCGTTGGGGCGAACCGGATCTGGATCTCATGGCATCTCGCCAGAACGCGAAGCTTCCTTGTTACGGATCCAGGTCCAGGGACCCGGGAGCGGTGCTGGTAGATGCATTAGCAGCCCCTTGGGTTTTCAACATAGCTTATGTGTTTCCACCATTTCCGTTGCTACCTCGGCTGATTGCCAGGATCAAACAGGAGAGGGCATCGGTAATTCTGTTAGCGCCTGCGTGGCCACGCAGGACCTGGTATGCAGACCTAGTGGACATGTCGTCCTGTCCACCATGGTCTCTTCCTCTGAGGCAGGACCTTCTAATTCAGGGTCCTTTCAACCATCCAAACCTAATTTCTCTGAGGCTGACTGCCTGGAAATTGAACGCTTGATTCTATCAAAGCGTGGGTTTTCGGATTCGGTTATTGATACATTAATACAGACTCGGAAACCTGTGA
Organism: Bombina bombina; assembly: GCF_027579735.1. Lineage (NCBI taxonomy): Eukaryota > Metazoa > Chordata > Amphibia > Anura > Bombinatoridae > Bombina > Bombina bombina. Next base: position 296,452,209 of record NC_069506.1, on the reverse strand, counting down.
CCAGAAAAATTTACCATAAGATATGGCGTAAATATTTATATTGGTGCGAATCCAAGAGTTACTCATGGAGTAAGGTTAGGATTCCTAGGATATTGGCTTTTCTACAAGAGGGTTTAGAAAAGGGTTTATCCGCTAGTTCGCTAAAGGGACAGATTTCAGCTCTGTCTATTCTTTTACACAAACGTCTGGCAGAGAATCCAGACGTCCAGGCCTTTTGTCAGGCTTTGGCTAGAATTAAGCCTGTGTTTAAAGCTGTTGCTCCTCCGTGGAGCTTAAACTTGGTTCTTAAAGTTCTTCAGGGTGTTCCGTTTGAACCCCTTCATTCCATTGATATTAAGCTTTTATCTTGGAAAGTTCTGTTTTTGATGGCTATTTCCTCGGCTCGAAGAGTCTCGGAGTTATCTGCCTTACATTGTGATTCTCCTTATCTGATCTTTCATTCAGACAAGGTAGTACTGCGTACTAAACCTGGGTTTTTGCCTAAGGTTGTTTCTAACAGGAATATCAATCAAGAGATTGTTGTTCCATCATTATGTCCTAATCCTTCTTCAAAGAAGGAACGTCTTTTGCATAATCTAGACGTGGTCCGTGCTCTGAAGTTCTACTTACAGGCAACTAAAGATTTTAGACAAACTTCTTCTCTGTTTGTCGTTTACTCTGGACAGAGGAGAGGTCAAAAGGCTTCGGCTACCTCTCTCTCTTTTTGGCTTCGTAGCATAATACGTTTAGCCTATGAGACTGCTGGACAGCAGCCTCCTGAAAGAATTACAGCTCATTCCACTAGAGCTGTGGCTTCCACCTGGGCCTTTAAGAATGAGGCCTCTGTTGAACAGATTTGCAAGGCTGCAACTTGGTCTTCACTTCATACTTTTTCCAAATTTTACAAATTTGACACTTTCGCTTCTTCGGAGGCTGGTTTTGGGGGAGAGGTTCTACAGGCAGTGGTTCCTTCTTTTTAATGTTCCTGCCTTGTCCCTCCCATCATCCGTGTACTTAGCTTTGGTATTGGTATCCCATAAGTAATGGATGACCCGTGGACTGAACACACTTAACAAGAGAAAACATAATTTATGCTTACCTGATAAATTTATTTCTCTTGTAGTGTGTTCAGTCCACGGCCCGCCCTGTCTTTTTAAGGCAGGTTCTAAATTTTAAAATTATAACTCCAGTCACCACTGCACCTTATAGTTTCTCCTTTCTCGTCTTGTTTCGGTCGAATGACTGGATATGACATGTGAGGGGAGGAGCTATATAGCAGCTCTGCTTGGGTGATCCTCTTGCAACTTCCTGTTGGGAAGGAGAATATATCCCATAAGTAATGGATGACCTGTGGACTGAACACACTACAAGAGAAATAAATTTATCAGGTAAGCATAAATTATGTTTTTTCTAGAGGATGATAAGAACTAGAAAATGCTGACAGTGCCTGATATAGTTAAGGTAAGCCTGATTGCAGTGATTTAATAACGACTGGCATCATGCTTGCAGTAAAGGGTAATTTTCATATTACTTTCTATTATGGCTTAGTATGTAAAACGTTATATATATAAAGGAACGTTTTTTACTGAGGTGATAAATCTTTATTTGGGGCCTAGTTTTCCACATGGCTGTTATTTCACTCCTAGGAATAGTTTTTTAAGGCCCTCTGACTTTGAGTGCGTGGTGGGAGGGGCCTATTTTCGCGCTCTAATTGCGCAGTTGTTTTTTTTACATTCTGAGACATCCAGCTTCCCTGAAGGAGTCCCCTGTCATATTGGACCTCTGTAAAGGGTTTTTGGGCCTACAAAAGTCGTTTTATGGGAAGGTAGGAGCCACAGTAGAGCTGTGGCAGTTTGCTTGTGACTGTTATAACGGTTTTTACCGTTTTTTTTTGCTTCGTTTTTGAACCTGAGGGGTTAATCATCCATTTGCAAGTGGGTGCAATGCTATTTTAGTCTATTATATACACTGTAAAAATTTCATAGTGTTTTGCAGTTTTTGTGTTTGTTTTTTTCCCTTAAAGGCACAGTACCAATTTTTTATATTCTGCTTTTTCACATTAATTAAAGTGTTTTCAAAGCTTGCTGGTCTCATTATTAGTCTGTTAAACATGTCTGACATAGAGGAAACTCCTTATTCATTATGTTTAGAAGCCATTGTGGAACCCCCTCTTAGAATGTGTACCAAATGCAATGATCTTACTATAAGTTATAAAGACCATATTCTGGCTTTAAAAGATTTATCACCAGAGGAAATTGACAAGGGGGAAGTTATGCCGACTAACTCTCCTCACGTGTCAGAGCCTTTAACTCCCGCTCAAGTGACGCCAAGTACATCTAGCGCGCCCATTGCGTATACCTTACAAGACATGGCGGCAGTTATGAATCATACCCTTACAGATGTATTGTCCAAACTGCCAGGGTTACAAGGAAAGCGAGACGGCTCTGGGGCTAGAACAAATACAGAGCTCTCTGACGCTTTAGTAGCTATGTCTGATATACCCTCACAATGTGCAGAAGCCGAAGGAGAGCTTCTATCTGTGGGTGATTTTTCTGACTCCGGGAAGACACATCAACCTGATTCTGATATGTCTACATTTAAATTTAAGCTTGAACACCTCCGCATGTTGCTCAGGGAGGTTTTAGCAACTCTGGATTACTGTGACGCCATTGTAGTCCCAGAGAAATTGTGTAAATTGGATAAATATAACGCAGTGCCTGTTTACACTGATATTTTTCCAATACCTAAGAGGTTTTCAGAAATTACTAAGGAATGGGATAGACCAGGTGTTCCGTTCTCTCCCCCTCCTGTTTTTAAAAAGATGTTTCCCATAGATGCCGCTACACGGGACTTGTGGCAAACGGTCCCTAAGGTGGAGGGAGCAGTCTCTACTCTAGCGAAGCGTACAACTATCCCTGTCGAGGACAGTTGTGCTTTTCTAGATCCAATGGATAAAAAATTAGAGGGTTACCTTAAAGGGCCACTGTAAGTAAATATTTTCTATGCCTGTTCCTAACTAACTACCCCAAATACGCTTTTTATCAATAGCATTTCATTAACATATCTCTACCGTATAGCAGAAATCTTGCCTGCAAATTTTATTGTTTTCCAAACCCACTCCGTGGGTATCCTTTGCTCTGTACCAATCCGTTTACAATACCTAGGTTTCAAAATGGCGCTTTAAACACAAAGTTATTGGTTTAAGTATTTTGAACACGCAGTGATGAAAATAGTGGGCAGGATAACGTGACCTCATCGGCGAATAAAAGATATAACTTTTAGAACGTTATGAAACTTCGTTTTGGAGAAAATATAGGTCAGTAGGTTTTAATTAATGTTTATTAACTTTAATATGTTAGTTGTTTAGCTTAAAAATTATAACAGAAAGTAATCCTTTAAGAATTTTTTTATTCAACAAGGTTTTATTCTCCAGCCCCTTGCATGCATTGCCCCTGTCACTGCTGCTGCGGCCTTCTGGTTTGAGTCTTTAGAAGAGGCTCTACAGGTAGAAACCCCATTTGGATGATATCCTTTACAAGCTTAAAGCTCTTAAGCTAGCCAATTCATTTGTTTCTGACGCCGTTGTTCATTTAACCAAACTAACGGCTATGAACTCAGGTTTTGATATTCAGGCGCGTAGGGCGCTATGGCTTAAATCCTGGTCAGCTGACTTTACTTCAAAGTCTAAGCTTCTCAACATTCCCTTCAAGGGGCAAACCCTATTCGGGCCTGGACTGAAGGAGATCATTTCTGATATTACTGGAGGAAAAGGTCACGCCCTTCCTCAGGATAGGTCCAACAAATTAAGGACCAAACAGCCTAATTTTCATGCCTTTCGAAACTTCAAGAGTGGCGCAGCTTCAACTTCCTCTAATACAAAACAAGAGGGAAATTTTGCCCAGTCCAAGCCGGTCTGGAGACCTAACCAGGCTTGGAACAAAGGAAAGCAGGCCAAAAAACCTGCTGCTGCCTCTAAGACAGCATGAAAGATCAGCCCCCGATCCGGTAACGGATCTAGTAGGGGGCAGACTTTCTCTCTTCGCCCAGGCTTGGGCAAGAGATGTCTAGGATCCCTGGGCGTTGGAAATTGTGTCCCAAGGATATCTTCTGGACTTCAAAGCTTCTTCTCCAAAAGGAAGATTTCATCTCTCACAATTATCTGCAAACCAGATAAAGAGAGAGGCATTCTTACATTGTGTTCAAGACCTCCTAGTTATGGGAGTGATCCACCCAGTTCCAAAGGAGGAACAGGGGCAAGGCTTCTATTCAAATCTGTTTGTGGTTCCCAAGAAAGAGGGAACCTTCAGACCAGTCTTAGATCTCAAGATCCTAAACAAATTTCTCAGGGTCCCATCTTTCAAGATGGAGACTATTCAAACCATCCTACCTATGATCCAAGAGGGTCACTCCTAGCGGTACTAAGGCTGCAGGGTATAGCAGTAGCCCCTTACCTAGACGACATTCTAATACAGGCGTCGAATTTTCAAATCGCCAGGTCCCATACAGACATTGTTCTGGCATTTCTGAGGTCGCATGGGTGGAAAGTGAACGAAGAAAAAAATTCTCTATCCCCTCTCACAAGAGTTTCCTTACTAGGAACTCTGATAGATTCTGTAGAAATGAAGATTTACCTGACAGAGGCCAGGTTGTCAAAACTTCTAAATTCCTGCCGTGTTCTCTATTCTACTTCTCGCCCTTCAGTGGCTCAGTGTATGGAAATAATTGGCTTAATGGTAGCGGCAATGGGCATAGTGCCGTTTGCCCGCCTCCATCTCAGACCGCTGCAACTCTGCATGCTCAGTCAGTGGAATGGGGATTACACAGATTTGTCCCCTCTACTAAATCTGGATCAAGAGACCAGGGATTTTCTTCTCTGGTGGTTATCTCGGGTCCATCTGTCCAAGGGTATGACCTTACGCAGGCCAGATTGGACAATAGTAACGACAGATGCCAGCCTTCTGGGCTGGGGTGCAGTCTGGAACTCCCTGAAGGCTCAGGGCTTGTGGACTCAGGAGGAGACACTCCTTCCAATAAACATTCTGGAACTAAGAGAGATATTCAATGCTCTTCAGGCTTGGCCTCCGCTAGCTGCGGTCAGGTTCATCAGATTTCAGTCGGACAACATCACGACTGTAGCCTACATCAACCATCAAGGGGGAACAAGGAGTTCCCTAGCAATGTTGGAGGTTTCAAAAATAATTCTATGGGCAGAGGTTCACTCTTGCCATCTATCAGCTATCCATATCCCAGGAGTAGAGAACTGGGAGGCGGATTTTCTAAGTCGACAGACTTTTCATCCGGGGGAGTGGGAACTCCATCCGGAGGTGTTTGCACAGTTGATTCAACTTTGGGGCAAACCAGAACTGGATCTCATGGCGTCTCGTCAGAACGCCAAGCTTCCTTGTTACGGATCCAGGTCCAGGGATCCCAAGGCAGCGCTGATAGATGCTCTAGCAGCGCCTTGGTCTTTCAACCTGGCTTATGTGTTTCCACCGTTTCCTCTGCTCCCTCGTCTGATTGCCAAGATCAAGCAGGAGAGAGCTTCGGTGATTTTGATAGCACCTGCGTGGCCACGCAGGACTTGGTATGCAGATCTGGTGGACATGTCATCCCTTCCACCATGGACTCTACCGCTGAGGCAGAACCTTCTACTTCATGGTCCTTTCAACCATCCAAATCTAATTTCTCTGCGTCTGACTGCTTGGAGATTGAACGCTTGATTTTATCAAAACGTGGTTTCTCCGAATCAGTCATTGATACCTTAATTCAGGCTCGAAAGCCTGTCACCAGGAAAATATATCATAAGATATGGTGTAAATATCTTCATTGGTGTGAATCCAAGGGTTACTCATGGAGTAAAGTCAGGATTCCCAGGATATTATCTTTTCTCCAAGAAGGATTGGAGAAGGGATTGTCAGCTAGTTCCTTAAAGGGACAGATTTCTGCTCTGTCTATTCTTTTGCACAAGCGTCTGGCGGATGTTCCAGACGTTCAGGCGTTTTGTCAGGCTTTAGTTAGAATCAAGCCTGTGTTTAAACCTGTTGCTCCGCCATGGAGTTTAAATTTAGTTCTTAAAGTTCTTCAAGGGGTTCCGTTTGAACCTATGCATTCCATAGATATTAAGCTTTTATCTTGGAAAGTTCTGTTTTTGGTAGCTATCTCTTCGGCTCGAAGAGTTTCAGAGTTATCTGCCTTGCAGTGTGATTCCCCTTATCTGATCTTCCATGCAGATAAGGTAGTTTTGCGTACCAAACCTGGGTTTCTTCCTAAGGTGGTATCTAATAAGAATATCAATCAGGAGATTGTTGTTCCGTCACTGTGTCCTAATCCTTCTTCAAAGAAGGAACGTCTATTACACAATCTTGACGTGGTTCGTGCTTTAAAGTTTTATTTACAAGCTACTAAAGATTTTCGTCAAACATCTGCATTGTTTGTTGTCTACTCTGGACAGAGGAAAGGCCAAAAGGCTTCAGCAACTTCTCTTTCCTTTTGGTTAAGAAGTATAATCCGCTTCGCTTATGAGACTGCTGGCCAGCAGCCTCCGGAAATAATTACAGCTCATTCCACTAGAGCGGTGGCTTCCACATGGGCTTTTGAAAATGAGGCTTCTGTTGAACAGATTTGTAAGGCGGCGACTTGGTCCTCGCTTCATACTTTTTCTAAATTCTACAAATTTGATACTTTTGCTTCTTCTGAGGCTATTTTTGGGAGAAAGGTCTTACAGGCAGTGGTGCCTTCCGTTTAAGCGCCTGCCTTGTCCCTCCCTTCATCCATGTCCTATAGCTTTGGTATTGGTATCCCACAAGTAATGGATGAATCCGTGGACTGGGTACACCTTAAAAGAGAAAACAAAATTTATGCTTACCTGATAAATTTATTTCTCTTGTGGTGTATCCAGTCCACGGCCCGCCCTGTCATTTTAAGGCAGGTGTTTTTTATTTTTAAACTACAGTCACCACTGCACCCTATAGTTTCTCCTTTCTCTTGCTTGTCTTCGGTCGAATGACTGGAGGTGGCAGTTAGGGGAGGAGCTATATAGACATCTCTGCTGTGGGTAATCCTCTTGCAGCATCCTGTTGGGAAGGAGAATATCCCACAAGTAATGGATGAATCCGTGGACTGGATACACCACAAGAGAAATAAATTTATCAGGTAAGCATAAATTTTGTTTTACGCTATATCTTATGATAGATCTTCCTGGTGACAGGCTTTCGAGCCTGAATCAAGGTATCTATGACCGACTCAGAGAAACCCCGCTTTGATAAAATCAAGCGTTCAATCTCCAAGCAGTCAGTTGCAGAGAAATTAGATTTGAATGCTTGAATGGACCTTGAATCACAAGGTCCCGTTTCAGTGGCAGAATCCATGGTTGCAGAGATGACATGTCCACAAGGTCTGCATACCAAGTCCTGCGTGGCCACGCAGGCGCTATTAAAATCACCGAAGCTCTTTCCTGTTTGATTCTGGCAATCAGGCGCGGAAGGAGAGGGAATGGTGTTAACACTTAATCCAGGTTGAACGACCAGGGTACTGCTAGAGCATGTATCAGTACTGCCTGAGGATCCCTTGACCTGGATCCGTAACGAGGAAGTTTGGCCTTCTGACGAGACGCCATCAGATCCAATTCTGGTGTGCCCCATAGCTGAACCAGTTGAGCAAACACCTCCGGATGGAGCTCCCACTCCCCCGGATGAAAAGTCTGACGACTTAGAAAATCTGCCTCCCAGTTCTCCACCGCTGGGATATAGATTGCTGATAGATGGCAAGAGTGAGTCTCTGCCCATCGGATTATCCTGCAAGCTTCTATCATCACCAAGGAACTCCTTGTTCCCCCCTGATGATTGATATAAGCTACAGTCGTGATGTTGTCCGACTGAAACCTGATGAATCCGGCCGAAGCCAGCTGAGGCCACGCCTGAAGAGCATTGAATATCGCTCTTAATTCCAGAATATTTATCGGTAGGAGGGCCTCCTCCTGAGTCCACAAACCCTGTGCTTTCAGGGAATTCCCTGTTTGAGCATGCATAGTTGCAGTGGTCTGAGATGCAAGCGAGCAAAAGGAACTATGTCCATTGCCGCTACCATAAGTCCGATTACCTCCATACACTGAGCCACTGAAGGCCGAGGAATGGAATGAAGAGCTCGGCAGGTGGTTAAAATCTTTGATTTCCTGACCTCCGTCAGAAATATTTTCATGTCCACCGAATCTATCCGAGTTCCCAGGAATGGAACTCTTGTGAGAGGAATAAGAGAACTCTTTTTCACGTTCACCTTCCACCCATGAGATCTTAGAAAGGCCAACACTAAGTCCGTGTGAGACTTGGCAAGTTGGAAAGTCGACGCTTGAATTAAGATGTCGTCTAGATAAGGCGCCACTGCTATGCCCCTCGGCCTTAGGACCGCCAGAAAGATTGTTTTATGCTTTTACCCTAGCTCTACATATGTAGGTGAGTGCTGGCCATTGTGTGTGTGTGTGTGTGTAAGTATATTGTTTTATGCTTTTAACCTAGCTGTACATATGTAGGTGAGTGCTGGCTAGTGTGTGTGTAAGTATATTGTTTTATGCTTTTAACCTAGCTGTACATATGTAGGTGAGTGCTGGCCTGCGTGTGTGTAACTATATTTACAATTTGAAATAGCTGATTTTGTCCATTAAAACCATCACCTGTTGTTCTACATAAAATGCCCATAACAATTATCTGAGCCTGCAAGTAAAGCAGACCTGCTAATATTATTTGTGATCTACTGACATGCTAACTATCGCTTTGGGGGGGTTTGAAGAACATATGTAGATGAGTGCTGGCTGTTGTGTGTGTGTGTGTGTAAGTATATTGTTTTATGCTTTTAACTTAGCTGTACATATGTAGGTGAGTGCTGGCTGTTCTGTGTGTGTGTGTGTAAGTATATTGTTTTATGCTTTTAACCTAGCTGTACATATGTAGGTGAGTGCTGGCTATTTGTGTGTGTGTAAGTATATTGTTTTATGCTTTTAACCTAGCTGTACATATGTAGGTGAGTGCTGGCTGTTGTGTGTGTGTGTGTGTGTGTGTGTAAGTATATTGTTTTATGCTTTTAACCTAGCTGTACATATGTAGGTGAGTGCTGGCTGTTGTGTGTGTGTGTGTGTGTAAGTATATTGTTTTATGCTTTTAACCTAGCTGTACATATGTAGGTGAGTGCTGGCTGTTGTGTGTGTGTGTGTGTGTAAGTATATTGTTTTATGCTTTTAACCTAGCTGTACATATGTAGGTGAGTGCTGGCTGTTGTGTGTGTGTAAGTATATTGTTTTATGCTTTTAACCTAGCTGTACATATGTAGGTGAGTGCTGGCTATTGTGTGTGTGTGTGTAAGTATATTGTTTTATGCTTTTCACCTAGCTGTACATATGTAGGTGAGTGCTGGCTAGTTTAGCGCTGAGTTATCTGTTGGCGCTCTACAAATAAACAACAATAATAATAGTGTGTGTGTGTGTGTGTGTAAGTATATTGCTTTATGCTTTTCACCTAGCTGTACATATGTAGGTGAGTGCTGGCCTGCGTGTGTGTAACTATATTTACAATATGAAATAGCTGATTTTGTCCATTAAAACCATCACCTGTTGTTCTACATAAAATGCCCATAACAATTATCTGAGCCTGCAAGTAAAGCAGACCTGCTAATATTATTTGTTATCTATTGACATTCTAACTATCGCTTTGGGGGTTTTTGAAGAAACACAACCAGATATTAAACATACAAAATATCTCTCTCCCTCTTACCCCCACTGTAAGGTTAATCAGTGATATTTTCTCATGTTTAAATAGCTTTTCTACAGAGGAAACATTTGTTACCTATATTTGCAGTATAGACGGGGATACAACAAGCAAAAGTAGCTATTTCAAATAACAAATAAAGGTCAAGTTGACAATTGCAAATAAATACACTCCAATAGGTAAAGTGGACCATTTGGAACACATTAAAGGAAGAACATTTTAGAATACACTGTCCCTTTAAGTGTTTATTATTTCCATTTTGCTGTTCTAGAATTATCAGAACAAAACAAAGTTGATAAAATATATTCCCCTCCTACCTCTTCTGTTTATGAATAGCGTTATTATAATTACATGCAGGTGTAAGCACAAGGGTTGCAGTAATTGCATCTGAAAGCTTTGATTTGTTTGGATTGTTTGCAGATGAATACACTTTCTCACAGATTGGATAAGTAGTTACTTGTAAGCCAGGTGGTTCCTTCTTGTATGTTTAATTAGAACGCTAGGTAAGATGATGTGATTTTGCTTTTGTGTACATGAATTGCGTTCAGTAAAGTGATAATGAACGTTCCGTCGGCGCCACTTAAGCTCAACTGACCACGTACTGTTGGTAAAACTCCAGTCACACAGAATATTCTTTTATTCTCTGATTTTATTTCATATCTTCGTAATACGGTATGTTGTACCGAGTTTTCAGAATTGTACGAATTTAAAAGACTCTATGTTTTTTTTATTCTGTGCAACATAATTTTCACTGCATAATACAATTTTCTATAATACAACGGCATAACATATATACAGAAACAAATTTTGTTCTTCTTGTAATTAAAAGTCCTTATCTCTTCGTTGTCAATGTTCATTTTACAACCGTGAAATTTTGCACTGTCCATATATAATGAATGGTGTGCAGTACACTTCCTAGCCTGCTGTATTTATGGAATACTACAAGTAACAAACCTAAAACATAAACTCATTATGTTCCGAAATGGTCAGACAACTCAGAATGTGATGCAAGTTCTAGAAATGACCATTAATAGGCTGCAGAAGACCAGGGATACGTTGTGGATGAACACAAATACTACTATTATATTTTAACATGGGGGGAAGACAAGTTATGCATAAGGTGATTGGAAAAAAAGGCAAAAAAAAATAAATGCTGTCCATTTCTAAATAGTTACAAATAAATTCCTGATACAGTACCTAGGAGTGTAATGTTTCACCATCTGTATAAGTCAGTGAATAAGGTTAGACTGGTTCATGATTAAGCGCCACTAGGGGGTGCAATACAGGTTAGGCAAACTTCATATATCCATGTTCCCAAGGTTTTTTTTGGTCAATAAAGGACTTTATTATATTTATACATCACTCCAGTGTGCAGCCACTTGTCCCTTCTGTATAGTTGTTTTGTTATATATGAAAGCCATTTCAAGATGCTTCTATTAAAAGAACAATGTAGGGGGCGGAGCCTAGCTGTGAGCAAGAGCGGACACAACAAAGAGGAGCTCCACAGAAAATTACATAAAACTCATACAAATTCCTTCCCAAACCAGGGGACAAGAACACTACGGACAGCCAAACACTCACACAGACAGATCTACACCTGTTTGGGCTCATATTAAAGGGACAGTCAACACCAAAATGTTTGTTGTTTTAAAAGATAGATAATCCCTTAATTACCAATTCCCCAGTTTTGCACAACCAACATAGTTATAATTATATACGTTTTACCTCTGTAATTACCTTGTATCTAAGCCTCAGCAGACTGCCCCCTTATTTCAGTTCTTTTGTCAGACTTGTATTTTAGCCAATCAGAGCTGTCTCCATGGTAAATTCACGTGCATGAGCTCAATGTTATCTATATGTTACACGTGAACTAATGCCCTCTAGTGGTGAAAAAACGATCAAAATGCATTTAGATTAGAGGCGGCATTCATGCTCTAAGAAATTAGCATATGAACCTCCTAGGCTTAGCTTTCCACTAAGAGTACCAAGAGAACAAAGCAAAATTGGTGATAAAAGTAAAATGGTAAGATCTTTAAAATTACATGCCCTATTTGAAACATGAAAGTTTTTTTTGGACTTGACTGTCCCTTTAAGTGAAATTTCACAATATATCAGAGAGGCCTGCAAGATGCGCAGACCATTACAGCTGCCGGCATAGACATCCACAGTGAAGATGTCCACAGGCTAGACAAGGAAGCGGTGTACAACCCGCTGTAAACTACACCAAACAGCAGAGGGTCGGGTATCCGCTCCAGAGTTGATCGTTGGTGTTCCTTCATGGAACTCGGATACCACGAGAGAACAAGTCTGGCTGTGTAGTAAGTGCACATCAGGGACAATACAAACACCTGGTGGCCCACACAACCTACCATAATTCAGCCTTACTCTATTTAGATTAGGGGACCGTAGTGGCAACAGGAACACAGGACCTGGAAAGCTGAAGAGGGCCATTAAAACTGTTTGCCGAGGCGGAGCCTGACCACGCAGGAAGATGGTCGCACACTAGAAGGGCTCCTGCTTCCTAAACTGGCAAAAAGCATGCAAATAGCACCTATCACCTAATTTATTGGCACCTTAGTATCTATTTGAGAACTCTTTATACCCTGGGAAGAAAAAGCTGTCTGCAGAAAGAGTTTGTCTGCGGATATAAGTGATTAATAGCAGCAGCCTGGTTCTGCATGAAGGATAGCCCACGTGGATTTTATAATTGCCTACGTTGACAACAATTAACTGGGGGCTGTTTGTCTTATATTAACCCTCAATTGCCTCAAGGTAGTGAATAACCCGACAAGCTGTCAGACCCCTTGGCGACAACCCCAAGCAAGCACGGGCACATACCCGTCATTTAGGCCCACAGACTGCCGGGAGACTGAGGCCTTTATAACTTTGAGGGCAGCGCCGGACACACGCAAGACCCATCTGCAGTTGCCACAAGCGGGGAGAGAAACCCCGAATCACATAGACACTGCAAACGAGTAACAGCCAAGGATCGTTACAAGTCCCTGCACACGTACCTTTTGCGGGGCCTTCAGCGCAGACTAGCAGTGGTCTTAGACGCGCTCCGGATCCTCCCGCCGAGGCTGAGCACAGAAGAAGAGATCTTAAGGCCACATAGACGCTGCGGCTGGGTGGCAATATCGGATCAAGGCACTTTGTCGGAGAGAGCAGGATCTATCTGCCAAGGGCCCTGCAGAGGAAGAGAAGCTCAGGGCCGGGCGAATACCGCATAGCTGCAGCCCTATTGCGCACTGTCAGAGCGAGAACCAGCGGAGTGGTAAGCAAAGGAAAATATATTGGGAAATATTCTGAGCTGAGTGGCATATTGTAAGTTACATAACCTGGGGGCCATATTGACTGTTAAAATATTTGGGACAATACAGAAGCACAGAGTCTTTTTAGTAAATTTACTACCAGCATATTAGAACTGAAGCAAAGTGGCAGAGACTACCTCACTAAGTTAAATACTTTTCAACCATCCTCAAAGGCCTGATACAGCACAATACACAAGCTGGCAGGTCAAAATCTAAACACACCTACAATCATACTTCAAAAGTGGAATTTGAGTTGTAAACTAATCTATCAGTGTGCAGCAGAACTCATAATTGTCACTACCACTTCAGGGCATGCCTAATAAAAGATTAAACAGAGCAGACAAGATAGGTACCTCAAAACCTATGAGCCACTACCTTAAACCAGTAGACTCTGAAAAGATCACACCAGCTGTAGACATGGCTAACTCTCAAGAGACTCATGCACCATCTATCTTAAATGTAAATGCAGATGCTTCTCAATCAGTTTCTTACTAAAGATGACATATCACATCTATCCTCTAAATCGGATATACAAGGAGTAATGACAGAGATGAGGAGCCTGTTTGGTGACCTGAGAAAGGACTTTTCAGCACTGGAAACGAGAGTTCTAGCTATTGAAAAGTCGACCAAGGATAACGCCTCTTCCCTACGACAACAATCAACAGATATCCTCAACCACTCTGAGAATTTGCAATACCTTAATGATAAATTAGAAGACATTGACAACAGAGGCCGCAGGAATAACCTGCGATTCAGGGGGGTCTCTGAGACCATTACCCCACAAAATATCAAAGGATACCTCCAAGCATTGTTCAGAATCATTAAGGAATCCCCATTGTCACCTGAGATCCCAATTGAAAGGGCGCATCGTGCACTTAGACCCAGGCCACCAAATAAAGCTCCCCCAAGAGACATTATTGTCAGATTTCTTAGCTTTAAAGATAAAGAAGAAATCCTCCAGGGAGCACGGCGAAAACACCCTATAACGCATGGTGGGGAGGAAATCCAGGTCTTCACAGACTTATCGCCTATGACCCTGCAAAAGCGTAGAGACTTAAGCCACATCACATCTGTTCTTCGAAGAAACAAAGTCTTGTATAGATGGGGCTTTCCAGTCTCCATTATAGCCTCTAATAATAACAAAACTGCTATATTTAGGCCAGGGATGGACCACCGGATCTTTTTTGAAAATTTGTCACTGCAAGGCCCTACTCTCAGTGATGCTACAACAGGAACAGGATCGGTTGTTAATCATCCTCCTAGAAATCAAGATGCAGACGAATCGGTTGGATAGACTCCAACACGGCCTTTTTGACCACTCATTCTGTATGGGACATGGATCAAATGGACATCTGGGTCCCCCACATATACTGTATAACAGCAGAACTCCTACACTTATCAGCTGCTTCTGGATACTGAAGGAATTATATACAGATTATTACCTGTGATAAGATGACTTACTCAGACTCTCCAACTTTGTGGGTCTCTAATATAATATCTCTTACTTGGAACTGTTGGTCTACATGTGACTCCTAACACGTAGCAGGTAGGAGAAACCCTTTGTAAGGCCTAGAGGATCTGCAAGTTGTGCAAACACCACTCCCGTCAGGTAGAACACTGTTTTTGAAATGTTAGAAGGTTTGAGATGTTATTGTTTTTGGTTCTGCAAAAATGTCTTCATTGTCTGTTAATTTGTGCAAATGTTTAAATATTTGGGACTCTACCACAAACATTTTAGGAATAATGTACTTAGGGTCTCCATGCAGTTATTCCTCAACAAGGGAAACAAGTCAGGGAGTAACTAAGATATATAGGGGCTTTGTATGATTTAAATAGTTATTTATCTACAGATTAGAATATAAGCCCTTATCTCGTTAATTTAAATTCCCGCTAGACAATATTGAGGAATGTTTATATTGTTACATTGTTATACATACTTAGGGTTCTGAATTTAGATAACAACATATTACTATAGTGCTACAAGTATACATAGGAGTTGTCCTATTTTCTAATTATAACTCACGCCAGTGGAGGGGCTTTTCCCCTATCTCAGTGCTTATTTTTTTTTATTTTTTTTTTCATTTATTCTGTTCTAGAAGTTGCAAGACGTATTATACTTTGCTATAAACAGGTGTCTCCAGGTGCATTGTTGAACCTAGGCGACACTCAGAATATTTCTTTTTAGAAATTATTATCTTCAAAAGTAACATATTCCTTGTCACCTTTCCTTAACCCTATACCCATAGTTGTAATCCTCCTATTCCCCACTTCCTTTCCTTCAACTTTCTTTCTTCCTTCTTTCTTCATTTACTTTTTTTTTTTTTTTTTTCCGCCATGCAGTCCAAGTCAAGTAGGTTTGGGGACCATTCTATAAAGCTTACCACCATCAATGCCAAAGGCCTAAATGACCCAGGCAAACGCTCTATTGCATTTAAAGAATTAAGCAAAACACAGAGTCAAATAATTCTTTTACAAGAAACTCATTTTAAGAGAGGGAGGGAACCTAGATGGCACAACACGCAGTTCCCCCAAGCGTATTTTGCCTCAGGGCAGAGAAAGAAAGGAGGAGTAGGTATTGTACTCCACAAATCAGTACCATTTATCCCCCAGCATATCGAAAAAGACCCAAACGGCCGATATATTATTATAATTGGCACACTTTACGGACACTATATTACACTGGCCTCGGTTTATGCTCCGAGTCAGGGTCAAGTATCTTTTTTTAACCAGGTACGAGACCAACTACTGGCACACACCAGGGGAATCACATTTCTGGCGGGTGACTTTAATATAGTAGCAGATCCAGTAATAGACACCTCCAAGGGGACAACTTGCACACCCTCATCTATTATTACACAGGTTAACACCATTCTCTCCAAATTAGAGACTTATGACGTATGGCGCACACTTCACCCCACTTCTAGGGATTATTCGTTTTATTCTATCCCACATAATAGCTACTCTAGGATAGACTACATATATATAGACTCCTGTGGTCTATCTATCACTCATCATTGCGATATAGGCCATATTTCTTGGTCAGACCATGCCCCGGTGTCCTGCTTGATACTCTGGCCCAATATCCCTATCCAGGAGAGCACATGGAGAATGGATGAAACCATTCTGAATAACCCCTTGATCTTGGCAGACATACAGAAATTAATTGGGGAGTACTTTGAAATTAACACCTATCCCACTTCTTCAAAAGCTATCATTTGGGAGGCCCATAAAACTGTGATTAGAGGGGCTTTAATTAAGCACAAGGCGTTCCTTAATAGACAATATAGGACCAAATACTTAGAGCTCCAATCCACACTGAGCTCACTAGAAGCCAAACATAAAGAGATTCCCTCCTGTGCAGACACTACAAATCGATTAAAAAAAGCGAGGTTAGAATTCCAGCAACATCTAAACGAGTCTTATCAAAAGAAAGCCCTCTATCTAAAACAAAATTACTATGAGGGAGGTAACAAACCAGGCAAACTCTTAGCGAGAACACTTAAAAAGAGACAACTCCGCTCGTACATACATACCATTAAGTCCAGGGATGGTCATACGCTTAGCAGTAGTTCTCAAATAGCCAAGGAGTTTCATAAATATTATCATTCTCTATATAATATACAAGAGAGTACACAAACAGCTACACGAGAATCAATCATAACACAACAGGAACTTTTGATAGACTCCTATCTAGGGGAAATAGACCTCCCCTCCCTGTCTGAGGAAGATTCCAAGGCTATGGACGCTCCGATCTCTTTGGAAGAATTATATGAGGCTATTAAGAGCTGCCCAAGCGGTAAGAGTCCAGGCCCAGATGGCTTTTCAGCCCCATATTATAAAAAGTTTAAAGAGGCTCTGGCTGGTCCCATGTTGGATTTGTTTAATAGCTTACGAGATGACCCCACTTTATCGAGGGTTTTACTGGAAGCCCATATAACAGTACTGCCCAAGCCAGGGAAAACTGGGGATTTACCTGGCCACTTCAGGCCCATCTCGCTCATTAACTCAGACATGAAAATTCTAGCGAAAGTACTAGCGAACAGGCTTAATAAACATTTAACCAATCTGATTAGTAATGATCAGGTTGGTTTCGTTCCCGGTCGCGAAGCGAGGGATAATACTATTAGAATAATCCAACTAATCACGCGAGAGTTTCTGGATGTCCTTTGGTCCTCTTTTCCACCGACGCAGAGAAGGCATTTGACAGAGTGAGTTGGCCTTTTCTGCGTCGTGTGCTAGAAAAAATGGGGGTTGGTGAGACTTATGTGAATTGGGTATTAGCGCTTTATTCCAATCCAAATGCCAGAATTAAAATTAATGGGACTCTATCAGATTCATTTAGCATAAATAACGGAACGAGGCAGGGGTGTCCGATGTCCCCATTGCTTTTCGCTTTGTCTATAGAAGTTCTGGCCCATAAGGTTAGGCTTAACCAGAAGATCAGGGGAATGGTGGTGGGAGATAGAGAACATAAACAAGCACTTTATGCAGATGACGTCCTTTACACTCTAACTAGCGTCACAGAGTCGATCCCGGAACTACTGAAAGAGCTAAAGGAATATGGGAGCGTGTCGAACTTCTCTCTTAATCTGGACAAGTCTGAACTCTTAAACGTTAATACTAGTCCGGAGTTAATACAACAACTCCAACAAAATTATCGGATCCCTCTAGCTACTAATAAGCTTAAGTATTTAGGCATTCATTTGACGTCTGACCCTTCAGACTTGTTTGGATATAACTATATCCCCTTAAAGAATGACATCATGGCTGATCTCTCTTTGTGGAGGAACAGACCGATTTCCTGGCTTGGCAGAGTGAGTGTCATTAAAATGAATATTCTACCTAGGATATTGTATTTCCTTCAAACTCTGCCCATTGCCCTCCCTAGGGGTTATATTTCTCAAATACAACACTTAATCGAACAATTTGTATGGGCTAACTCAAAACCTAGGATATCTAGGCGCACTATGTATATCCCAAGGGATAGAGGAGGTTTGGGTCTTCCGGATATTTACTCATACAAGCGGGCAATAGGCTTACAAAGAATAACTGAATGGGCACAGAACTCTGATAACAAAGCCTGGATTGCATTAGATAGACAAATCTTTAAAATTAATAATATGGGCGTTCTGGCCTGGCTCCCACCATCACAACGCCCTACCAGAGTTTCTAGATATCACATGATAGAGGAAACACTAAACATATGGGATGCTACATTAGCTACCTCCACACATATTTCCTCAAGAAATTCTCCTCTGACACCTATTTTAGAAAATCCTGAGATCCCTTATTGCAGCAAAAATATTTACAAACTAGCTCCATACAAAATTAAGGAAGGCTCTGTCGTTGGGGTGGTGGAAAATGGGAAAGTGGTTTCACAATCGGTATTAGAAAACTCCAACCCCCAG
The DNA here is from genome assembly GCF_027579735.1 of Bombina bombina. Classification (NCBI taxonomy): domain Eukaryota; kingdom Metazoa; phylum Chordata; class Amphibia; order Anura; family Bombinatoridae; genus Bombina; species Bombina bombina. Next base: position 296,433,759 of record NC_069506.1, on the reverse strand, counting down.
ATTTTTACCTCCTGGTTACACTATCACCAACTAATGCATTTTCTAACAAAACACAAATGTAAACAGGATTTAGGTAGAGCTTTAACGACTTTTGAGAGGATGTGTGTCTCGGACAGAGACCTGAGACATACGGTTTCTCTATTATACAAATTAATTGTACTGCAGGGGGATGATTTCTTACCAGCATACACTAAAAAATGGGCTGAGGAGCTAGAAACGGACCCGACCTTGGAGACATGGCTAAGAGCTTTTAGACTAATTAAGAAATCTTCTGTCTCTTCCACTATAAAGGAAATGCACATTAAATATATGAGTAGATGTTATTTAACCCCACAAAGGCTAAACAAAATATTCCCATCCTTAAGCCCGATGTGCTGGAGAGGTTGTGGAGAGAACGGAACCATGCTACACATATGGTGGCATTGTCCATGTATATCAGCTTATTGGACGGGGGTTTTGAAAAAGATGAAGGACACTTTAAAAATTGATATTCCAAATTCACCAAAGATTCTATTATTCTTGGACTTACCCAAAACACAAAGTACAGCACACCTGGCACTTTTATTAATAATGATCACTTGTGCAAAGCGGGTGGTCCCAAGAAAGTGGAAATCTCATAGCTCTCCCACCTTTGAGGAATGGAATTCCCAAATGACGGAAACTTTGATGTTAGAGAGGTACCATTATCTGAAAACACATAACTTGGCAATGCATGAGCTAATTTTTAAAATTAAAAAAAAAAAAAACTGTTTGCCACGTGGCTGACTCTCAGCGATCTCTAACTTTATTTTTCATATTGGCGACCCACAGAACAGCTTTTTGATTTCTCCTTTAGTTATTGTATGTTTTGAGCCACTGGCCACTTCTAATCCTCTGAACATCAGCTTCTCAAAATTGGAATAATTCTATCTTATCTCCTGCCTTATTTCCATAGCAAGGTAGCATTCCTAGTGTAATGACGGCCTAAACATTCCAGGAGGGGACTAAGACCAGCATGTATATTTTTTAATAGCACATTTCCTCTAAAATATTAAAAAGCAGCATTAATTGGACTGAGTGTTTACTTTTGATATCTGGAAGATCAATATACAGTGTACCTATACCTTTGTACAATTACTATGTCGCAGTAGTAAGAAGAAATCCAAAACTTCTGATTCAATAAAACGCACAGTGGTTGACCACTTGAACCCATCTGCCTCCATACTGACTAACTCTGCTTTAGGGGAAATCTCACAACCTTCAAGCCCTGAGTCTTCACCCCTATCTTCAGAGGTTTTCAAAGATCTCCAAATGGTAGACCAGGCTCAATTGTCACCTTCCTTTAAACTGGATTAACTTAAGTCCCTTTTAGATGTACACCATGCATCCTTTTCTGAACAGCTCACCTCTTCAATAGCAGATCTTAAAAAAGAGATAGCAACCACTAATGAACGGATTGATATGCTTGAAAGAGAGCAGGAAGATATGGGGATAGATCAATCTAACATTCTCAGTTATGCTCAAAATCTATCTACACAACTCTCTGATTTGGAAAACAAAATGGCGGACCTTGAGAATATCAGAGGGATATCTAAAGACATATCAGCTACAGCCTTAATACCCTTCCTGATAGAACTTTTTCATCACCTGGCCAAGTCAAACAGATACTGAAGATCTTATTGATAGAGCCCACAAATCAGCACTCCGGACCAACCCAGGGATGTAATTTTCAGGTTACACTTCTATATGTATAAGGAATGTATTGAAAGAGCCATACTCTGCAATCGAACTCTACCTGAGAGGTTTGGTCAGCTGAAGATTTTTGCAGACTTGGCACTACGTACACTGCAACAGACGATCTTTTGGAGGTATAACAAAGCGTATTGAGATCTCATCAAATCCGATATAGATGGGGATTTCCCTGAAAACTTTTCATCACCAAAGATAACACAACCCATGTAATCTCTAAAGTCACACAGGACACCAAAACTGCTAGCTTCCTGGAATCTGCAACATACTCTAGCTCATCAACAACACCCCAACTCGACCAACACATCTCCCAACCTACAGTCTACAATGCCATCTTCCCCGACTGTAAACCATCATGCACCTGCTCACGTTGATAGCCCTCTGAGGATATCTGCGTCTAGTTGGGAACCTCTATCTCAATGAAGAAGACGTGACTTAGAACCAATTTGAAAGCCTCACCGACCTATTTAAACTGTGCACCTCTATACGGCAGAGGCCAAGTGACACCATCACTTATTTAGTTGATGGCCACTAAGAACATGTCTCTAACGTTAAGTATTCTTCATTTGACATTGTTTCTTTCATGTAATTAGCAAGAGTCCATGAGCTAGTGACGTATGGGATATACATTCCTACCAGGAGGGGCAAAGTTTCCCAAACCTCAAAATGCCTATAAATACACCCCTCACCACACCCACAAATCAGTTTTACAAACTTTGCCTCCTATGGAGGTGGTGAAGTAAGTTTGTGCTAGATTCTACGTTGATATGCGCTCCGCAGCAGGTTGGAGCCCGGTTTTCCTCTCAGCGTGCAGTGAATGTCAGAGGGATGTGAGGAGAGTATTGCCTATTTGAATTCAATGATCTCCTTCTACGGGGTCTATTTCATAGGTTCTCTGTTATCGGTCGTAGAGATTCATCTCTTACCTCCCTTTTCAGATTGACGATATACTCTTATATATATACCATTACCTCTGCTGATTTTCGTTTCAGTACTGGTTTGGCTTTCTACAACATGTAGATGAGTGTCCTGGGGTAAGTAAGTCTTATTTTCTGTGACACTCTAAGCTATGGTTGGGCACTTTTTTAGAAAGTTCTAAATATATGTATTCAAACATTTATTTGCCTTGACTCAGGATGTTCAACATTCCTTATTTCAGACAGTCAGTTTCATATTTGGGATAATGCATATGAATATATAAAAAATTTTCTTACCTTAAAATTTGACTTTTTCCCTGTGGGCTGTTAGGCTCGCGGGGGCTGAAAATGCTTCATTTTATTTGCGTCATTCTTGGCGCAGACTTTTTTGGCGCAAATTTTTTTTTCTGTTTCCGGCGTCATACGTGTCGCCGGAAGTTGCGTCATTTTTGACGTTCTTTTGCGCCAAAAGTGTCGGTGTTCCGGATGTGGCGTCATTTTTGGCGCCAAAAGCATTTAGGCGCCAAAAAATGTGGGCGTCATTTTTGGCGCAAAAAAAAATATGGGCGCCACTATTGTCTCCACATTATTTAAGTCTCATTATTTATTGCTTCTGGTTGCTAGAAGCTTGTTCACTGGCATTTTTTCCCATTCCTGAAACTGTCATTTAAGGAATTTGATCAATTTTGCTTTATATGTTGTTTTTTTCTATTACATATTGCAAGATGTCCCACGTTGAAACTGAGTCAGAAGATACTTCTGGAAAATCGCTGCCTGGTGCTGGAGCTACCAAAGCTAAGTGTATCTGCTGTAAACTTATGGTATCTGTTCCTCCAGCTGTTGTTTGTACTGTTTGTCATGACAAACTTGTTAATGCAGATAATATTTCCTTTAGTACTGTTACATTACCTGTTGCTGTTCCGTCAACATCTATTACTCAGAGTGTTCCTGATAACATAAGAGATTTTGTTTCTAAATCCATTAAGAAGGCTATGTCTGTTATTCCTCCTTCTAGTAAACGTAAAAAGTCTTTTAAAACTTCTCATTTTTCAGATGAATTTTTAAATGAACATCATCATTCTGATTCTGATAATGGTTCTTCTGGTTCAGAGGATTCTGTCTTAGAGGTTGATGCTAATAAATCTTCATATTTATTTAAAATGGAATTTATTCGTTCTTTACTTAAAGAAGTCCTAATTGCATTAGAAATTGAGGATTCTGGTCCTCTTGATACTAAATCTAAACGTTTAGATAAGGTTTTTAAATCTCCTGTAGTTATTCCAGAAGTTTTTCCTGTCCCTGGTGCTATTTCTGAAGTAATTTCCAGGGAATGGGATAATTTGGGTAATTCATTTACTCCTAAACGTTTTAAGCAATTATATCCTGTGCCATCTGACAGATTAGAGTTTTGGGACAAAATCCCTAAGGTTGATGGGGCTGTCTCTACTCTTGCTAAGCGTACTACTATTCCTACGGCAGATGGTACTTCCTTTAAGGATCCTTTAGATAGGAAAATTGAATCCTTTCTAAGTAAAGCTTACTTGTGTTCAGGTAATCTTCTTAGACCTGCTATATCTTTAGCGGATGTTGCTGCAGCTTCAACTTTTTGGTTAGAAGCTTTAGCGCAACAAGTAACAATTCTCATAGCATTATTCTTCTTCTTTAACATGCTAAAAATTTTATTTGTGATGCCATCTTTGATATCATTAGAGTTGATGTCAGGTATATGTCTCTAGCTATTTTAGCTAGAAGAGCTTTATGGCTTAAAACTTGGAATGCTGATATGTCTTCTAAGTCTACTCTGCTTTCCCTTTCTTTCCAGGGTAATAAATTGTTTGGTTCTCAGTTGGATTCTGTTATCTCAACTGTTACTGGAGGGAAAGGTACTTTTTTACCACAGGATAAAAAATCTAAAGGTAAATTTAGGTCTAATAATCGTTTTCGTTCCTTTCGTCACAACAAGGAACAAAAGCCTGATCCTTCATCCTCAGGAGCGGTATCAGTTTGGAAACCATCTCCAGTCTGGAATAAATCCAAGCCTTTTAGAAAATCAAAGCCAGCTCCTAAATCCACATGAAGGTGCGGCCCTCATTCCAGCTCAGCTGGTAGGGGGCAGATTACGTTTTTTCAAAGAAATTTGGATCAATTCCGTTCACAATCTTTGGATTCAGAACATTGTTTCAGAAGGGTACAGAATTGGCTTCAAGATAAGGCCTCCTGCAAAGAGATTTTTTCTTTCCCGTGTCCCAGTAAACCCAGCGAAGGCTCAAGCATTTCTGAAATGTGTTTCAGATCTAGAGTTGGCTGGCGTAATTATGCCAGTTCCAGTTCTGGAACAGGGACTGGGGTTTTATTCAAATCTCTTCATTGTACCAAAGAAGGAGAATTCCTTCAGACCAGTTCTGGATCTAAAAATATTGAATCGTTATGTAAGGATACCAACATTCAAAATGGTAACTGTAAGGACTATCCTGCCTTTTGTTCAGCAAGGGCATTATATGTCTACAATAGATTTACAGGATGCATATCTGCATATTCCGATTCATCCAGATCACTATCAGTTTCTGAGATTCTCTTTCCTAGACGAGCATTACCAGTTTGTGGCTCTGCCGTTTGGCCTAGCTACAGCTCCAAGAATTTTTACAAAGGTTCTCGGTGTCCTTCTGTCTGTAATCAGAGAACAGGGTATTGTGGTATTTCCTTATTTGGACGATATCTTGGTACTTGCTCAGTCTTCACATTTAGCAGAATCTCATACGAATCGACTTGTGTTGTTTCTTCAACATTATGTTTGGAGGATCAATTTACCAAAAAGTTCATTGATTCCTCAGACACAGGTAACCTTTTTAGGTTTCCAGATAGATTCAGTGTCCATGACTCTATCTTTGACAGACAAGAGACGTCTTAAATTGATATCAGCTTGTCGAAACCTTCAGTCACAATCATTCCCTTCGGTAGCCTTATGCATGGAAATTCTAGGTCTTATGACTGCTGCATCGGACGCGATCCCCTTTGCTCGTTTTCACATGCGACCTCTTCAGCTCTGTATGCTGAACCAGTGGTGCAGGGATTACACAAAGATATCTCAATTAATATCTTTAAAACCGATTGTACTACACTCTCTGACGTGGTGGACAGATCACCATCGTTTAGTCCAGGGGGCTTCTTTTGTTCTTCCGACCTGGACTGTAATTTCAACAGATGCAAGTCTTACAGGTTGGGGAGCTGTGTGGGGGTCTCTGACAGCACAAGGGGTTTGGGAATCTCAGGAGGTGAGATTACCGATCAATATTTTGGAACTCCGTGCAATTTTCAGAGCTCTTCAGTTTTGGCCTCTTCTAAAGAGAGAATCGTTTATTTGTTTTCAGACAGACAATGTCACAACTGTGGCATACATCAATCATCAAGGAGGGACTCACAGTCCTCTGGCTATGAAAGAAGTATCTCGAATTCTGGTATGGACGGAATCCAGCTCCTGTCTAGTTTCTGCGGTTCATATCCCAGGTATAGACAATTGGGAAGCGGATTATCTCAGTCGCCAAACGTTACATCCGGGCGAATGGTCTCTTCACCCAGAGGTATTTCTTCAGATTGTTCAAAGGTGGGGACTTCCAGAAATAGATCTGATGGCCTCTCATCTAAACAAGAAACTTCCCAGTTATCTGTCCAGATCCAGGGATCCTCAAGCGGAAGCAGTGGATGCATTGTCACTTCCTTGGAAGTATCATCCTGCCTATATCTTTCCGCCTCTAGTTCTTCTTCCAAGAGTAATCTTCAAGATTCTGAAGGAATGCTCGTTTGTTCTGCTGGTAGCTCCAGCATGGCCTCACAGGTTTTGGTATGCGGATCTTGTCCGGATGGCCTCTTGCCAACCGTGGACTCTTCCGTTAAGGCCAGACCTTCTGTCGCAAGGTCCTTTTTTCCATCAGGATCTCAAATCCTTAAATTTAAAGGTAATCAAATTCAATCAAAAGTTTGTTATTTTTAAATGGTACCGGAAGGGAACTGTTTATCTCAGGCAGTATTTAGAAGAAGAATCTGCCTGCGTTTTCTTTGATCTTAGCAGAAGTAACTAAGATCCTTTGCTGTTCTCACATATTCTGAGGAGTGAGGTAACTTCAGAGGGGGAATAGCGTGCAGGTTTTCCTGTAATAAGGTATGTGCAGTTAAAATATATTTCTAGGGATGGAATTTGCTAGAAAATGCTGCTGATACCGAAGTAATGTAAGTAAAGCCTTAAATGCAGTGATAGCGACTGGTATCATGCTTATTAATAGAGATACATACTCTTATAAAAGTGTATTTTAAAACGTTTGCTGGCATGTTTAATCGTTTTTTACATATGTTTGGTGATAAAACTTATTGGGGCCTAGTTTTTTCCACATGGCTGGCTTGAATTTTGCCTAGAAACGGTTCCCTGAGGCTTCCCACTGTTGTAATATGAGTGGGAGGGGCCTATTTTGGCGTTTTTTTGCACAGCAAAAATTACAGACACAGACATTCAGCTTCTTCCTGCATGATCCAGGACTTCTCTGAAGGGCTCAAAAGGCTTCAAAAGTCGTATTGAGGGAGGTAAAAAGCCACAGTAGAGCTGTGGCAGTTGTGACTGTTTAAAAAAACGTTTTTGTCATTTGTTATTCCGTTTTTGGTATTAAGGGGTTAATCATCCATTTGCAAGTGGGTGCAATGCTCTGCTAACTTATTACATACACTGTAAAAATTTCGTTAGTGTAACTGCATTTTTTTCACTGTTATTTCAAAATTTGGGAAAATTTGTGTTTATTAAAGGCGCAGTAACGTTTTTTTATATTGCTTCTAAACTTGTTTTAAAGTGTTTTCCAAGCTTGCTAGTCTCATTGCTAGTCTGTTTGAACATGTCTGACACAGAGGAACCTACTTGTTCATTATGTTTGAAAGCCATGGTGGAGCCCCATAGGAGAATGTGTACTAAATGTATTGATTTTCTCAGGGATATGTTCTGGACTTCAAAGCTTCTCCTCCACAAGGGAGATTTCATCTTTCAAGGTTATCAGCATACCAGATAAAGAAAGAGGCATTCCTAAGCTGTGTGCAAGACCTCCTAGTAATGGGAGTGATCCATCCAGTTCCGCGGACGGAACAAGGACAGGGATTTTATTCAAATCTGTTTGTGGTTCCCAAGAAAGTGGGAACCTTCAGACCAATCTTGGATCTAAAGATCTTAAACAAATTCCTCAGAGTTCCATCATTCAAAATGGAAACTATTCGGACCATCCTACCCATGATCCAAGAGGGTCAGTACATGACCACAGTGGACTTAAAGGATGCCTACCTTCACATACCGATTCACAAAGATCATCATCGGTTCCTAAGGTTTGCCTTTCTAGACAGGCATTACCAATTTGTAGCTCTTCCCTTCGGGTTGGCCACTGCCCCGAGAATTTTTACAAAGGTTCTGGGCTCACTTCTGGCGGTTCTAAGACCGCAAGGCATAGCGGTGGCTCTGTATCTAGACGACATCCTGATACAGGCGTCAAGCTTTCAAATTGACAAGTCTCATACGGAGATAGTTCTGGCATTTCTGAGGTCGCATGGGTGGAAAGTGAACGTGGAAAAGAGTTCTCTATCACCACTCACAAGAGTCTCCTTCCTAGGGACTCTTATAGATTCTGTAGAGATGAAAATTTACCTGACGGAGTCCAGGTTATCAAAACTTCTAAATGCTTGCCGTGTCCTTCATTCCATTCCACGCCCGTCAGTGGCTCAGTGCATGGAAGTAATCGGCTTAATGGTAGCGGCAATGGACATAGTGCCATTTTGCGCGCCTGCATCTCAGACCGCTGCAATTATGCATGCTAAGTCAGTGGAATGGGGATTACTCAGATTTGTCCCCTCTACTAAATCTGGATCAAGAGACCAGAGATTCTCTTCTCTGGTGGTTTTCTCGGGTCCATCTGTCCAAGGGTATGACCTTTCGCAGGCCAGATTGGACGATTGTAACAACAGATGCCAGCCTTCTAGGTTGGGGCGCAGTCTGGAACTCCCTGAAGGCTCAGGGATCGTGGACTCAGGAGGAGAAACTCCTCCCAATAAATATTCTGGAGTTAAGAGCAATATTCAATGCTCTTCTAGCTTGGCCTCAGTTAGCAACACTGAGGTTCATCAGATTTCAGTCGGACAACATCACGACTGTGGCTTACATCAACCATCAAGGGGGAACCAGGAGTTCCCTAGCGATGTTAGAAGTCTCAAAGATAATTCGCTGGGCAGAGTCTCACTCTTGCCACCTGTCAGTAATCCACATCCCAGGCGTAGAGAACTAGCAACTTTTCATCCGGGGGAGTGGGAACTTCATCCGGAGGTCTTCGCTCAACTGATTCATCGTTGGGGCAAACCAGAACTGGATCTCATGGCGTCTCGCCAGAACGCCAAGCTTCCTTGTTACGGAGCCAGGTCCAGGGACCCGGGAGCGGCGCTGATAGATGCTCTAGCAGCCCCTTGGGTTTTCAACATGGCTTATGTGTTTCCACCATTTCCGCTGCTACCTCAACTGATTGCCAAGATCAAACAAGAGAGAGCATCTGTGATTCTGATAGCACCTGCGTGGCCACGCAGGACCTGGTATGCAGACCTAGTGGACATGTCGTCCTGTCCACCATGGTCTCTGCCTCTGAGACAGGACCTTCTAATTCAGGGTCCTTTCAATCATCCAAATCTAATTTCTCTGAGGCTGACTGCATGGAGATTGAACGCTTGATCCTATCAAAGCGTGGCTTCTCGGAGTCGGTTATTGATACCTTAATACAGGCTCGGAAACCTGTTACCAGAAAAATTTACCATAAAATATGGCGTAAATATTTATATTGGTGCGAATCCAAGAGTTACTCATGGAGTAAGGTTAGGATTCCTAGGATATTGTCTTTTCTACAAGAGGGTTTAGAAAAGGGCTTATCTGCTAGTTCGTTAAAGGGACAGATTTCTGCTCTGTCTATTCTTTTACGCAAACGTCTGGCAGAAGTTCCAGACGTTCAGGCTTTTTGTCAGGCTTTGGCTAGGATTAAGCCTGTGTAAAAACTGTTGCTCCGCCGTGGAGCTTAAACTTAGTTCTTAAAGTTCTTCAAGGTGTTCCATTTGAACCCCTTCATTCCATTGATATTAAGCTGTTATCTTGGAAAGTTCTGTTTTTGATGGCTATTTCCTCGGCTCGAAGAGTCTCTGAGTTATCTGCCTTACATTGTGATTCTCCTTATCTGATTTTCCATTCAGACAAGGTAGTTCTGCGTACTAAACCTGGGTTCTTACCTAAGGTAGTTTCTAACAGGAATATCAATCAAGAGATTGTTGTTCCATCATTATGTCCTAACCCTTCTTCAAAGAAGGAACGACTTTTGCATAATCTGGACGTAGTCCGTGCCCTGAAGTTCTATTTACAGGCAACTAAAGATTTTCGTCAAACTTCTTCACTGTTTGTCGTTTATTCTGGTCAGAGGAGAGGTCAAAAAGCTTCGGCTACCTCTCTCTCTTTTTGGCTTCGTAGCATAATACGTTTAGCCTATGAGACTGCTGGACAGCAGCCTCCTGAAAGAATTACAGCTCATTCCACTAGAGCTGTGGCTTCCACCTGGGCCTTTAAGAATGAGGCCTCTGTTGAACAGATTTGCAAGGCTGCGACTTGGTCTTCACTTCATACCTTTTCAAAATTTTACAAATTTTACACTTTTGCTTCTTCGGAGGCTGTTTTTGGGAGAAAGGTTCTACAGGCAGTGGTTCCTTCCGTTTAAAGTTCCTGCCTTGTCCCTCCCATCATCCGTGTACTTTAGCTTTGGTATTGGTATCCCATAAGTAATGGATAACCCGTGGACTGAATACACTTAACAAGAGAAAACATAATTTATGCTTACCTGATAAATTTATTTCTCTTGTAGTGTATTCAGTCCACGGCCCTCCCTGCAGTGGTGACTGGAGTTTTAATTAAAACTCCAGTCACCACTGCACCCTATGGTTTCTCCTTTCTTATCTTGTTTCGGTCGAATGACTGGATATGACATGTGAGGGGAGGAGCTATATAGCAGCTCTGCTTTGGTGATCCTCTTGCAACTTCCTGTTGGGAAGGGAATATATCCCATAAGTAATGGATGACCCGTGGACTGAATACACTACAAGAGAAATACATTTATCAGGTAAGCATAAATTATGTTTTTCCTCTTTCTGACCATCATCTCCTAACTTGCAGCATCACTTCCCTTCCTACAACCCCCCTTCCTCTACCCCTCACACCAAACTTCACAGAAGCACTAAATCATTAGATCAGCAACAGCTCGCTTGCTTTCTCGAACCTCTCCTCTCTTCCATCACCTCCTTTTCCTGCCCTGACCAATCTATCTGCCACTATAACTCCACCCTTACATCGTTCATTGACACTCTGGTCCCTCCTATCATAGCTCGGAAACCACACACTCATTCTCAGCCCTGGCATACTTCTCTGACACGGTACCTACGCAGATGTTCCCATACTGCTAAGCGCCACTGGAGGAAATCTCGGAGTTCAGCTGACTTTCTTCACTACAAGTTCATCCTGAACTCGTACTATTCTTTCCTTAATCTTTATAAGCAACAATACTTCTCTAATATTATCTCTACTCTTTCCTCCAACCCAAAACATCTGTTTTCCACGTTCAATACTCTTCTCCGCCCATCTCCACCTGCTAATACAACTTGCTAGCAAGATTTTGCAAAACAAAATTGACTCCATCAGAAAGGAAACCAGCTCTCAACATACTACCAATTTCCCACCCCCTCAAAAGCTTGTATTCATCCAAAACCCAAATACCCATAAATGTAGCTCTCTTGCCCCTGTTACCGAGGAAGACGTTTCTGCCCTTATACTGTCCTCCCACCTCACTACCTGTCTCCTCAACCCCATCCCCTCACACACTTGACTAAGATCTTTCCTTCACTTCTCACATTCAGTCCTTGGCTAAAGCCTGCCACTTCCACAGCTCTAAAATTAGACATCTCCTTACACAAGACACAATTTAAGATTTTAATCCACTCTCTCATCCTTTCCCGTCTCTACAACACCGTCCTCTGGTCTACATAGCTGCTGCCTAGCCCCTTTACAATTCATAATGAATGCCTCTGCCAGACTCATCTTCCTTACACGTCGCTCTTCATCTGCTGCACCTCTCTGCCAATCTCTTCACTGGCTTCCTCTTGCCTCCAGGATTAAACACAAAATCCTCACTCTGACATACAAAGCCCTCAAATGCACTGCTCCCCCTACATTTCAGACCTTGTCTCCAGATACTCTCCCTCCCATCCTCTTTGCTCTGCTCACAATCTCCTACTCTCCTCCTATCTTGTTACTTCCTCACATTCCTGTTTACAGGACTTCTCCAGACTGGCCCCATCTTGTGGAACTCCCTGTCTCACTCCACAAGACTCTCCCCTAGTTTTAACAGCTTTAAGCGCTCCCTAAAGACTCTACTAATCAGGGATGCATACAACCAACACTAGCCTTTCCTAACTCCATTGCTTTTCCCTTGAAGCCCTTAGAATGTAAGCCTATGAGCCCAGCTGTTTGCAGATCGCCTTCATAAGAGCCGACTACAACAGTGCAACTCTCGGCAGGGCCCTCTACCCATTTGATTCCTGTATACCAACTATGTTTATAGCGCTGCAGAATCTGTTGGCGCTCTACAAATACCTGTTAATAATAATAATAATCCTACATTATTGAGGATATATTAAGCCTATTAAAAGTTTGTCTATAAGTAGTTCCCGCCTATAATACTATATTTTAGAGAAATGTTATTACTGATAGAGGGCTACAACCACTGTCTTACCTTACTATGCTGTTTGTTGCTTTGTATATTTATGGTAATGTATACATATGATTTATTGTTGTTACACATTCAACTCAACTAAGAAGGCAATATATTTGTTGACTGAGTGTAAATACCATTTTTTTTTCTCTGTTTGTTATATATTTGTTGTGACACACACAATGGGACTTCACTGGAAAACAGTCCATGCCTCCCTACTTATTCCACCTATAATACCTATAACATTAACAATCATTCACCTCCCTTCCCATCTTTTTTTTCCCTCCTCACATTCGCCTTTATTCCCTTCACCACCTCCCTCAAGTGCTGGCCTTTATGTCTTCCCCCTCCTCTATACTTCTTATTCCTTCTTTAACTAATACTCCTCCACAATTTATAGAACTACCTAAATTAAGCGCTGTTCACCACCCAAGAATCCAAACATTGAACAGCTCTGAACAAAACCTCCTCATTTTCTTATAGTTCTCTTGTTTCCCATCTATACCCAGAGACTTATAGCACGATTACTCTTGTAAATACCGCTTCTAATAAAATACCTAATTAAATAGTTGGTACCGAACTCGCCCCTTTCCCCCCTTTTTTTTTTTTTCCCCTTTATCCTTTTACTCTTCCCTACCCCTCGCATTTAATCATGACTATCACTTGTGTTTGTCATAATGTTACGGGTCTTAATTTGCCTACAAAACATAGACTACTTTATAATTCTCTTAGAACATTGTGTCAGGGTGCCAGGAATCAGACTGAGACGAGAAGTGCAAAAATAATCACACCTTTATTAATAGCAACAAATAATAAAATGTCCACAAGTCAAATAACAAGCCAGGAGTCAAAACCAGAGCTGGTAGTCAGACGAGCCGAGTCAGGAGCCAAAGCGAATAGTCAGACGAGCCGGAATCAGGAACAAGGAGAACAGCAGAGTCGGGAACAAACCAGGGATCAGGAACCAGGAAGGACATCAGGCAGCCAGGTAAGACACAGGAACTCTCACAAACAGGTCTCGGACAACGCAAAGGCAAAGCATACAGAACAGAGGCCCTTTAAATAATAAATGATGACATCACAATTCTGAGACTGCATCCTGTCTCACATGGATGATGCACAACAGTCTGGCCATAAAAGGAAGTGCAGGAAGTGAGCAGCATCCCCCACAATGCACCAAGTCAGGAAGAGAGGTGAGTAAAATGGCTGCCAGCAGTAAAATGGCTGCCAAAGTGGATAATTGTAACGACCGACCCCAGTCTGTTAGGCTGGGGTGCGGTCTGGGACTCCCTGAAAGCTCAGGGCTTATGGTCTCGGGAAGAGTCTCTTCTCCCAACAAACATTTTGGAACAGAGAGCGATATTCAACACGCTTCAGGCATGGCCTCAAATAGGTGTGGCCAAATTCATCAGATTTCAGTCGGACAACATCACGACTGTAGCGTACATCAATCATCAGGGGGGGGACAAAGAGTTCCCTAGCGATGAAGGAAGTAACCAAAATAATCAGGTGGGCGGAGGATCACTCCTGCCATCTATCAGCAATTCACATCCCAGGAGTAGACAACTGGGAGGCAGATTTTCTAAGTCGTCAGACTTTTCACCCGGGGGAGTGGGAACTCCACCCGGAGGTTTTTGCTCAGCTGACCCAGCTATGGGGCATTCCAGAGTTGGATCTGTTGGCGTCCCGTCAGAACACCAAACTTCCTCTCTATGGATCCAGGTCCAGGGACCCCAAGGCGGCATTGATAGATGCTCTAGCAGCGCCTTGGTCCTTCAATCTGGCTTATGTCTTTCCACCGTTTTCTCTTCTCCCTCGTCTGGTCGCCAGAATCAAACAGGAGAAGGCTTCGGTAATTCTGATAGCGCCTGCGTGGCCACGCAGGACTTGGTATGCAGACCTAGTGGACATGTCATCTGTCCCACCATGGACACTGCCAACGAGGCAGGATCTTCTAATACAGGGTCCATTCAAGCATCCAAATCTAGTTTCTCTGCGGCTGACTGCTTGGAGATTGAACGCTTAATTCTATCTAAGAGTGTTTTCTCTGAATCAGTTATAGATACTCTGATCCAGGCTAGAAAGCCTGTCACCAGGAAAATTTACCATAAGATATGGCGGAAATATCTTTGTTGGTGTGAATCCAAGGGTTACTTGTGAAGTAAGATTAGGATTCCCAGGATATTGTCTTTTCTCCAAGACGGATTGGAGAAAGGTTTGTCAGCTACTTCCTTAAAGGGACAGATATCTGCTCTGTCTATCCTTTTACACAAGCGTCTGGTAGAGGTACCAGACGTTCAAGCGTTTGCTCAGGCTTTAGTCAGAATCAAGCCTTTCTATAAACCTGTGGCTCCGCCATGGAGTTTAAATTTAGTTCTTTCAGTTCTTCAAGGGGTTCCGTTTGAACCTTTGCATTCCATAGATATTAAGTTTATTATCTTGGAAAGTTTTGTTTTTGGTAGCTATATCTTCTGCTCGAAGAGTTTCAGAATTGTCTGCTTTGCAGTGTAATTCACCCTATCTGGTGTTCCATGCAGATAAGGTTGTTTTGCGTACCAAACCTGGTTTTCTTCCTAAAGTTGTTTCTAATAAGAATATTAACCAGGAAATCATTGTTCCCTCTCTGTGTCCTAATCCATCTTCAAAGAAGGAACGGCTATTACACAGTCTTGATGTGGTTCGTGCTTTAAAATTCTATTTACAAGCAACTAAAGATTTCAGACAAACATCATCCTTGTTTGTTGTCTATTCTGGTAAGAGGAGAGTTCAGAAAGCAACTGCTACCTCTCTTTCCTTCTGGCTGAAAAGCATCATCCGATTGGCTTATGAGACTGCTGGACAGCAGCCTCCTGAACGAATTACCGCTCATTCTACCAGAGCTGTGGCTTCCACATGGGCTTTCAAGAATGAGGCTTCTGTTGAACAGATTTGTAAGGCAGCGACTTGGTCTTCACTGCATACTTTTGCCAAATTTTACAAATTTGATACTTTTGCTTCTTCGGAGGCTATTTTTGGGAGAAAGGTTTTGCAAGCAGTGGTGCCTTCCGTTTAGGTTACCTGTCTTGTTCCTCCCTTCATCCGTGTCCTAAAGCTTTGGTATTGGTATCCCATGAGTAAGGATGAATCCGTGGACTGGATACACCTTGCAAGAGAAAACAGAATTTATGCTTACCTGATAAATTACTTTCTCTTGCGGTGTATCCAGTCCATGGCCCGCCCTGGCAATTAAGTCAGGTTAAAAATTTTTTTGTTTAAAGTACAGTCACCACTGCACCCTATAGTTTCTCCTTTTCTCCTAACCTTTGGTCGAATGACTGGGGGGTGGAGCTAGAGGGGGAGCTATATGGACAGCTCTGCTGTGTGCTCTCTTTGCCACTTGCTGTAGGGAATGAGAATATCCCACAAGTAAGGATGAA
Organism: Bombina bombina; assembly: GCF_027579735.1. NCBI lineage: Eukaryota > Metazoa > Chordata > Amphibia > Anura > Bombinatoridae > Bombina > Bombina bombina. The sequence continues at coordinate 296,417,895 of NC_069506.1, read as the reverse complement.
TCCGTGGACTGGATACACCGCAAGAGAAAGTAATTTATCAGGTAAGCATAAATTCTGTTTTTTTATCAGTAATTGGTATCGGTGAGTATTTGAAAAAATGTATCGGTACTTGTACCCAGTCTTAAAAAAATGGTATCGGTGCAACCCTATCCAGAATCCAGACACTCACTACAGGCTATAGGAAGCGTCTAGAGGCTGTTATTTCTGCTAAATGAGGCTCTACTAAATATTGATGCAATATTTCTGTTGGGGTGCCCAAATTTATGCACCTGTTTAATTTTGTTTTGATGCATATTGCACATTTTCTGTTAATCCAATAAACCTCATTTCACTACTGAAATATTACTGTGTCCTTCAGTTATTTGATAGATCGAAATGAAATTGCTGATCCAAACACCCAATTATTTATAAATGAAAATCATGGAAATTCTCAGGGGTGCCTAAACTTTTACATACGACTGTAGATAAGATCACTTTATATTTGGATTAAGATCTATATTGGTGATACACAGTTTGAAAATATTTGTAAGTTTTAAATCTGAGTTTTACTTGGTGGTTGGAGCTTTAAGAGCTAAGTGCTCTGTATACCTCATATTTTATAGAGCGCATTAATATTTTAAGCTGTACTATAAATTGGTCTAATATAGCCTGAGTACAGGTGTCTCTTGGTTGAGTTAGTGTGATCAGAGTGGTTGAAGATATTCTACTATAGTTTGGAACCAGGAAGTTAGTTTGCTTACAAGTAACACTACACCTTAAGGTCACCATAATATCTCTTTTTACAGACATGCAAAAAGAACCACAATTAATATGGAAGATGTGAAACTTCTTGCCAGACGGAGCCGTTCTCTGGTAATAATATTTATTTTTAGTATATATTTCTCTTTAATACAATTTCTACATTACATTGAACATATGGATTGTGGAAGCTTATATTTATTGCTACAAGCTATTTTCAGTCAATAGGTTAACAATTCAGTCAAAAATAGAATATCCTTCAGGTGTTTTTTTTTCTTCTCTCTGTTTAGAAATGATTTGTTAAGTCTTGATCAGCGTTCTGCCTTCTCTGTGGTTAGAAGCATCTAGAAAGATAACATTATTTTTAGCATACATGAAAGCTCTGCAGGGGCGGGACCTTACAAACATAAAAATAAACTTGCTGTGTTTTGGAAGCCACTAATACAAGCTGTAAGTGCTCTTTCTAAAGCTATAGGGCCTAGGCTAAACTAATATAAATCATTATTTGGCAGAAAAATGAATAAACTGATTAAACTAAACAGTAACTCATAGGAGAGACTATGTACCAACAAAAAAAGAATCCCTTATTATTTGATCCCTTTTACCTTTAAAATATTGTATTTAACACCACCTTTTGTGTCTATACCATATGTGGGTATGCACAATAAGGCCAGTCTGCCACCCAACTGAAGGGCACAGGCAGACCCTTTGGAGGTTGGGGAGAAAAAATGTAATATAATTTAGTGATGATTGAGTGTTTGCACTCAGAAAAATCTTGTTTATTTGACTTTCAAAGTAACCATGTAAGTTCAACTACTTTTATATGGACATTGAAATATTCAGTATTAAATTTCCCTTTGCAGATTCTGTAAAACACACAAAACAGGTTAGTTGTATAAGATAACTATAGCAGACCAACAAATATTCTTCTTAAGGGTCCATTAAATACAGTAGAATTGCATAATAAAAAGACATTGTAATCACACCGCCTACATTTGAAATAAGTAGTATCCTTTTCTTTCATGTAATTGGCAGGAGTCCATGAGCTAGTGACGTATGGGATATACAATCCAACCAGGAGGGGCAAAGTTTCCCAAACCTCAAAATGCCTATAAATTCACCCCTCACCACACCCACAATTCAGTTTTACAAACTTTGCCTCCTATGGAGGTGGTGAAGTAAGTTTGTGCTAAGATTTCTACTTTGATATGCGCTTCTCAGCATTTTGAAGCCCGATTCCTCTCAGAGTACAGTGAATGTCAGAGGGATTTGAAGGGAGTATCACCTATTGAATGCAATGGTTTTCCTCATGGGAACTATTTCATAGGTTCTCTGTTATCGGTCGTAGAGATTCATCTCCTACCTCTCTTATTCAGATCGACGATATACTCTCATGTTCCATTACCTTTACTGATACTTTTTCAGTACTGGTTTGGCTATCTGCTATATGTGGATGGGTGTCTTTTGATAAGTATGTTTTCATTACTTAAGACACTTTCAGCTATGGTTTGGCACTTTATGTATTTATATAAAGTTCTAAATAGATGTATTGTACTTATATTTGCCATGAGTCAGGTTTATGTATATTTCTTTTTGCAGACTATCCGTTTCATATTTGGGGAAAAAACATATTTAGGAGAAAAAAAAATCTTACCTGGGGTATAGTCTTTTCTCAATTGACTGCTTTTTCATTAAATTTCACAGACAAAATTAGGCTCGCGAGGGCTCAAAATGCCAAAGTTTATTGGTTCATTCTTGGCGCAAATTCGTCATTTCCGGCACCTTAGTTGACGCCGAATTCCTTGCACAAGGTTGTGTTTTCTATGTCGCGAGTGTGTCATTTCCGGATGTTGTTAGCTCCAAAATAATTTCAGTTTGCGTTGTGCGTCATACTTGGCGCCAAACAATTTCATTATTTAAAACCCAATTTCTATATGCCTCTATAGTAACTCATAGGAGAGACTATGTACCAACAAAAAAAGAATCCCTTATTATATGATCCCTTTTACCTTTAAAATATTGTATTTAACACCACCTTTTGTGTCTATACCATATGTGGGTATGCACAATAAGGCCAGTCTGCCACCCAACTGAAGGGCACAGGCAGACCCTTTGGAGGTTGGGGAGAAAAAATGTAATATAATTTAGTGATGATTGAGTGTTTGCACTCAGAAAAATCTTGTTTATTTGACTTTCAAAGTAACCATGTAAGTTCAACTACTTTTATATGGACATTGAAATATTCAGTATTAAATTTCCCTTTGCAGATTCTGAAAAACACACAAAACAGGTTAGTTGTATAAGATAACTATAGCAGACCAACAAATATTCTTCTTAAGGGTCCATTAAATACAGTAGAATTGCATAATAAAAAGACATTGTAATCACACCGCCTACATTTGAAATAAGTAGTATCCTTTTCTTTCATGTAATTGGCAGGAGTCCATGAGCTAGTGACGTATGGGATATACAATCCAACCAGGAGGGGCAAAGTTTCCCAAACCTCAAAATGCCTATAAATTCACCCCTCACCACACCCACAATTCAGTTTTACAAACTTTGCCTCCTATGGAGGTGGTGAAGTAAGTTTGTGCTAAGATTTCTACTTTGATATGCGCTTCTCAGCATTTTGAAGCCCGATTCCTCTCAGAGTACAGTGAATGTCAGAGGGATTTGAAGGGAGTATCACCTATTGAATGCAATGGTTTTCCTCACGGGAACTATTTCATAGGTTCTCTGTTATCGGTCGTAGAGATTCATCTCCTACCTCTCTTATTCAGATCGACGATATACTCTCATGTTCCATTACCTTTACTGATACTTTTTCAGTACTGGTTTGGCTATCTGCTATATGTGGATGGGTGTCTTTTGACGTATGTTTTCATTACTTAAGACACTTTCAGCTATGGTTTGGCACTTTAAGTATTTATATAAAGTTCTAAATATATGTATTGTACTTATATTTGCCATGAGTCAGGTTTATGTATATTTCTTTTTGCAGACTATCCGTTTCATATTTGGGAAAAAAACATATTTAGGAGAAAAAAAAATCTTACCTGGGGTATAGTCTTTTCTCAATTGACTGCTTTTTCATTAAATTTCACGGACAAAATTAGGCTCGCGAGGGCTCAAAATGCCAAAGTTTATTGGTTCATTCTTGGCGCAAATTCGTCATTTCCGGCACCTTAGTTGACGCCGAATTCCTTGCACAAGGTTGTGTTTTCTATGTCGCGAGTGTGTCATTTCCGGATGTTGTTAGCTCCAAAATAATTTCAGTTTGCGTTTTGCGTCATACTTGGCGCCAAACAATTTCATTATTTAAAACCCCATTTCTATATGCCTCTTGCCTTTTTCTATGTCAGAGGGCTATGCTGTTTGCATTTTTTCCCCATTCCTGATACTGCCATATAAGGAAATTGATAATTTTGCTTTATATGTTGTTTTTTTCTCTTACATTTACAAGATGTCTCAATCTGATCCTGTCTCAGAAATCACTGTTGGAACCTTGCTGCCTGATAACAGTTCTACCAAAGCTAAGTGCATTTGTTGTAAATTTGTGGAGATTATATCTCCAGCTATGGTATGTAATAGTTGTCATGATAAGCTTTTACATGCAGAGAATGTGTCCATCAGTAATAGTACAATGCCTGTTATACCTTCAACATCTAATGTACATGATATACCTGTGAATATAATTTTTTTTATTGCTGATGCAATTCAGAAGGCTTTGTCTGCCATCCCGCCTTCTAATAAACGTAAAAGGTCTTTTAAAAATTCTCATAAAGTTGATGAAATTTCAAATGACCGACAATATACTGAATTATCCTCCTCTGATGAGGATATATCTGATTTAGAAGACCCTTCCTCAGTTATTGACACTGACAAATCTACTTATTTATTTAAAATGGAGTATATTCGTTCCTTGTTAAGAGGTGTTAATTACATTGGATATTGAGGGAACTAGTCCTCTTGATATTAAAACTAGTAAACGTTTAAATTCTGTTTATAAACCTCCTGTGGTTACTCCAGAGGTTTTTCCAGTTCCTGATACTATTTCTGATATGATTTCTAAGGAATGGAATAGGCCTAGTAGTACTTTTATTCCTTCTTCAAGGTTTAAAAAATTGTATCCTTTGCCAGCAGTTAGATTGGAGTTTTGGGAAAAGATCCCCAAAGTTGATGGGACTATTTCCATTCTTGCTAAATGTACTACTATTCCTATGGAAGATAGTACTTATTTTAAAGACCCTTTAGATAGGAAACTTGAATCATATCTAAGGAAAGCTTATTTATATTCTGGCTATCTTCTCAGGCCTGCCATTTCTTTGGTTGATGTTGCGGCTTCATCAACTTTTTGGTTGGAAAGCTTAGCGCAACAGGACATGGACCCTGATTTTTCTAGCATTGTTCGCTTGCTTCAACATGCTAATCATTTTATCTGTGATGCCATTTTTTATATAATCAAAATTTATGTTAAATCTATGTCTTTAGCTATTTTAGCTAAAAGAGCTTTGTGGAATGCTGACATGGTATCCAAGTCTAGATTACTATCTCTTTCTTTCCAAGGTAATAAGTTATTTGGTTCTCAGTTGGATTCAATTATTTCAACTGTCACTGAGGGGAAGGGAGTTTTTTTGCCTCAGGATAAGAGACCTAAGTGTAAATCTAAAGCTTCTAACCGTTTTTGTTCCTTTCGACAAAATAAGGAACAGAAACCTAATCCTTCCCCCAAAGAATCTGGTTCCAATTGGAAACCTTCTTCAAGTTGGAGTAAATCCAAACTGTTTAAGAAATCAAAGCCAGCCCCCAAGTCGGCATGAAGGTGCGGCCCTCATTCCACCTTAGCTGATAGGGGCAGATTAAGATTCTTCCAAAACATTCGGGCAGTTTCTGTCCAAAATCAATGGATTCAGAGTATTGTCTCTCAAGGATACCGAATAGGATTCAGAGTAAGACCTCCTGTGAGAAGATTTTTTTTCTCTCAAGCATCCCAGCAAATCCAGTAAAGGCTCAGGCTTTTCTCAAGTGTGTTTCAGACCTGGAGCTTTAAGGGGTAATTCTACCAGATCCGTTTCAGGAACAGGGTCTGGGGTTTTATTCAAATCTATTCATTGTCCCAAAGAATGAAAATTCATTCAGGCCAGTTCTGGATCTAAAAAATTTGAATCGTTATGTAAGAGTGCCAACTTTCAAAATGGTGACTATATGGACTATTCTGCCTTTTGTTCAGCAACAACAACAATAGACTTACAGGATGCATATCTTCATATACCGATTCATCCAGATCACTTTCAGTTTCTGAGATTCTCTTTTCTAGACAAGCATTACCAATTTGTCGCTCTTCCATTTGGCCTAGCGACAGCTCCAAGAATCTCTTCAAAAGTTCTAGGTGCCCTACTCTCTGTAATCAGAGAACGGGGTATTGCAGTGTTTCCTTATTTGAACGATATCTTGGTACTAGCTCAGTCTTCACATTCTGCAGAATCTCACACGAATCAACTAGTGTTGTTTCTTCAAAGACATGGTTGGAGGATCAATTTACCAAAACGTTCTTTGATTCCTCAGATAAGGGTCACCTTTTTAGGTTTCCAGATAGATTCAGTGTCCATGACTCTGTCTCTAACGGACAAGAGACGATTAAAATTGGTTTCAGCTTGTCGGAACCTTTAGTCTCAATCATTCCCTTCAGTAGCTATGTGCATGGAAGTTTTAGGTCTCATGACTGCAGCATCAGACGCGATCTCCTTTGCTCGTTTTCACATGAGACCTCTCCAGCTTTGTATGCTGAACCAATGGTGCAGGGATTATACAAATATATCACAATTAATATCCTTAAATCCCAATGTTCGACTCTCTCTGACTAGGTGGTTAGATCACCATTGTATAGTTCAAGGGGCCTCTTTTGTTCGTCCAACCTGGACTGTGATCATAACAGATGCAAGTCTTTCAGGTTGGGGAGCTGTCTGGGGTTCTCTGACAGCACAAGGGGTTTGGAAATCTTAAGTGGCGAGGTTATCAATCAATATTTTAGAACTCCGTGCTATTTTCAGGGCTCTTCAGGTTTGGCCTCTGTTGAAGAGAGAACCGTTCATTTGTTTTTCAGACAGACAATATCACAACTGTGGCATATGTCAATCATCAGGGTGGGACTCACAGTCCTACAAAAGGTTAACTACACTGTCTGTAGTAAAACTGCAGACAGGTAATTGAACACAGCTGCGCTATCTAAACAGATAGCTTAATGTGTGCAGTAACAAAAATTCTTATAGGTGGAGTTTGAAATTATATATATATATATATATATATATATATATATATATATATATATATATATATATATATATATACAATTTAATAACAATTAAAATAAAACTCTATTAGTAATGCATCGCAAGAAATATTCATATATAAATAGAATCACACAGCAAAATAGAATCACACAGAAAAATATACAATAAAAAAAAAGCACAATTTATAAAATGTCACAATCATATAAAATGTACCATATAGCAACAGATGGATCAATAGCACTATAATGCAGTTGCACAATGATACAGTCCCTCAGCTTGAAAGTCCGTATGGTTGATAAAGTCTTTTTAAACAAGTTGGTAAGTTGGTGAGTTAGAAGCAGAAAATTCGTCAAGCAAGCTTCAGTTGAGTTAGTAGTGAGCACAAAGACCACAGGGGAAACTTTTAAAATCTCCCAAATGATTAGATGCATAGATAGAAACGTGATCTATATGATAGAATGCAAATGTGGGGCCCAATATGTAGGGGAATCAGAAAGACCCCTACGTGATAGGATAATGGAACATATCCTATCCATCGAACAACACAATAAAGATCGCTACAAAGACCTCCCAGTACCAAAGCATTTTGCGGTATGTAATAGTGCAAATCTCAAACATTTTAAATATATGGGCATTGATAAGGTCTCTAACCATTGGAGAGGAGGTGACCTGCATAATGAAATCCTGAAAAGGGAGGGTAAATGGATATTCCAATTGAGCTCCCTCACACCCCAGGGTCTTAATTTAGAACTGGACCTAAATTGTCATTTAAAATAGGAGGTCATAGTGAATAGTATTACCACTATGACCATTTGTAGTAAGTCATATTATAACTAACATCGTAATACAGGTACATTAAATGGATTTCTCTTCCCTAATTTTAATGAATTTTTCTACCCTATTTGTAATCAATATATCAATTTTTAGGTTATATTTAAAAATGGTGAAGTATTTAAATTAAAGTGGAAAGATACCCTCCATAATCATTATATTATCTTATTGATCTTGTATAATAATAATTTTATTCTCTTTTATTCTCCTTTTGCCCATCACTAACAATAAAATAATACCCCTATCATTATAAAGACACAGAACTTGGTTTTTAAATAGGTTTTAATATGAAAGAATCCTCAGTAATTGCCATTTTAGTAATTTTTTTTAAAAAAAGGATAGTATTTATTAGTATTGGTCATTTTAACCATGTATTTATAATATTGTATTTTAAAATCAATTAAATTATGGTCTTAGAGAAATTAACATTTATTGAAAGCACTTTTAAGTTTGCATGTATTGTTTTATTTGTTGTATAACTTTTTGATACACTCAGCTGAAATGAGTACCACTTTAAGAAGAGCGTATAAACACCATCAGTAAGAACTTCACAGTATTGAGCTTGAGAAAGGCTGTGAAACAGTCGAAACGCGTTGCTTTGTACTGTGTTCCTCCTGGGCTTCCGTAGCTTGAAGGTTCTGTTGGCATGCAAGCTTTGGAGGCTGTATTACACTGCTGGATAATCTTCTCCTCTGATTGCTGTGAGACGCCTATGAGAGGCGGGGAAGACAAGCGGTTTCCTAGAAGGGGTACCAGTGATCTTGCATCGATATCTGGTCTTTGTGCTTGCTACTAACTCAACTGAAGCTTGCTTGACGAATTTTCTGCTTCTAACTCACCAACTTGCCAACTTGTTTAAAAAGACTTTATCAACCATACGGACTTTCAAGCTGAGGGACTGTATCATTGTGCAACTGCATTATAGTGCTATTGATCCATCTGTTGCTATATGGTACATTTTATATGATTGTGACATTTTATGAATTTTGCTGTGTGATTCTATTTTGGTGTGTGATTCTATTTATATATGAATTTTTCTTGCGATGCATTGCTAATAGAGTTTTATTTTAATTGTTATTAAATTTTATTTATATATATAATTTCAAACTCCACCTATAAGAATTTTTGTTACTGCACACATTAAGCTATCTGTTAAGATAGCGCAGCTGTGTTCAATTACCTGTCTGCAGTTTTACTACAGACAGTGTAGTTAACCTTTTGTAGTACTATTTTAGTAAGGAGTGAGAGATTCCTTATATATACACTGCTGCTTTTTTGGTTTTAATTCTAGCGCTGAGGTTAACCTTTTTTTCTGTGGGACTCACAGTCCCCAAGCTGTGAAAGAAGTGTCTCGGATACTTGTTTGGGCGGAATCCAGCTCCTGTCTAATTTCTGCGGTTCATATCCCAGGTATAGACAATTGGGAAGCAGATTATCTCAGCCATCAGACTTTACATCCAGGGGAGTGGTCGCTCCATCCAGATGTGTTTTCAGATTGCTCAGATGTGGGGTCTTCCAGAAATAGATCTGATGGCTTCCCATCTAAAAAAGAAACTACCCAGATACCTGTCCAGGTCAAGGGATCCTCAGGCGGAAGAAGTGGATGCGTTAGCAGTTCCTTGGTGTTACCAACCTGCTTTTATCTTCCCGCCTCTGGTTCTTCTTCCAAGAGAGATTTCCAAGATCATCATGGAACAATCGTTTGTGTTGCTGGTAGCTCCAGCATGGCCTCACAGGTTCTGGTATGTGGATCTTGTTCGGATGTCCAGTTGCCAACCTTGGCCACTTCCGTTAAGGCCAGACTTTCTGTCTCAAGGTCCGTTTTTCCATCAGGATCTCAAATCATTTGCAGGTATGGAAACTGAATGCCTAGTGCTTAGTCATAGAAGTTTCTCTGACTCAGTGATTAATACTATGTTACAGGCTCGTAAATCTGTTACTAGGAAGATTTATTATCGAGTTTGGAAGACTTATATTTCATGGTGTTCTCCTGGCATTCTTTCAGAATTCCTAGAATTTTACAGTTTCTTCAGGATGGTTTGGATAAGGGTTTGTCTGCAAGTTCCTTGAAGGGACAAATCTCTGCTCTTTCTGTTTTATTTCACAGAAAGATTGCTAAGCTTCCTGATAGTCACTGTTTTGTACGGGCTTTGGTCCGTATTAAGCCTGTCATTAAATCAATCTCTCCTCCTTAATTTGGTATTGAAGGCTTTACAGGCTCCTCCGTTTGAGCCTATGCATTCTTTGGACATTAAACTACTTTCTTTGAAAGTGTTGTTCCTTTTGGCCATCTCTTCTACTAGAAGAGTTTCCAAATTATCTGCTCTTTCTTGTGAATCTCCTCTTCTGATTTTCCATCAGGATAAGGCAGTTTTGCGGACTTCATTTACATTTCTACCTAAGGTTGTGAATTCTAACAACATTAATAGAGAAATTGTTGTCCCTTCTTTGTGTCCTAATCCTAAGAATTATTTGGAGAGATCCTTGCATTCTTTGGATGTGGTAAGAGCTTTGAAATATTATATTGAAGCTACTAAAGATTTCAGGAGGACTTCTAGTCTATTTGTTATTTTTTTTTGTCCTAGGAAAGGTCAGAAGGCTTCTGCCATTTCCTTGGCATCTTGGTTAAAGCTTTTGATTCATCAGGCTTATTTGGAGTCGGGTCAGGCCCTGTCTCTGAGAATTACAGCTCATTCTTCTAGATCAGTCTCCACGTTGTGGGCTTTTAAGAATGAAGCTTCAGTTGATCAGATTTGCAAAGCAGCAACTTGGTCTTCTTTGCATACATTTACTAAATTCTACCGTTTTTATGTATTTGCTTCTTTGGAAGCAGTTTTTGGTAGAAAAGTACTTCAGGCAGCTGTTTCAGTTTGATTCCTCTGCTTATGTTCAAGTTTTTTTTTCTTTCATTTATGAGAAAAACTTATTTTTTTGGTTGTGGATTTAATTTTCTCAGCGGAAAATGGCTGTTATTATTTTATCCCTCCCTCTCTAGTGACTCTTGTGTGGAGTTCCACATTTTGGGTATTTCTATCCCATACGTCACTAACTCATGGACTCTTGCCAATTACATGAAAGAAAACATAATTTATGTAAGAACTTACCTGATAAATTCATTTTTCATATTGGCCAGAGTCCATTAGACCCACCCTTTTTATGGTGGTTGTGATTTTTTTGTATAAAGCACAATTATTTCCAAATTCCTTTGTTGATGCTTTTTACTCCTTTCTGTTTCACCCCACTACTTGGCTATTCGTTAAACTGAATTGTGAGTGTGGTGAGGGGTGTATTTATAGGCATTTTGAGGTTTGGGAAACTTTGCCCCTCCTGCTAGGATTGTATATCCCATACGTCACTAGCTCATGGACTCTTGCCAATATGAAATAAATGAATTTATCAGGTAAGTTCTTACATAAATTATGTTTTTTATTTTCTGACAGATTTCAGTTAGTTCAATTTTCCTTCCCCTGAACAGACATCAGCCAATGCATATATGTGTATACTGTAATGTTTTGCACATGCTCAGTAGAAGCTGGGGCCTCAGAAAGTGCAAATAAAAAGACTGTGCATATTTTGATAATGGAAATTGATAGGAAAATTGTTTAACTCTGTCTAAATCATGAAAGTTTAATTTTGACTTTAGTGGTTATTTAAATGGGAAACAGACTTTCTAACCCTAAGATTACCGGTGCCTTGATGGGACACATGAAAAATAGCATGTTTGTTGGTTTTAAACAATCATTGGTTAGTTTACTAATTGCCACTTTCCTCATAAAATATATAACTACTACTCGTTTTTTTGGTTTTTTTTATAGCTCACGCACATCACTAAGTGCAGTGAAGAAATTGCATCTAATAACCAGGAGCTGAAAGAAAAGAAAAAAAAGAAATCTGTGGGTTCAGGAAAAGCGCAAAGGACCTCAGAAGGGGAGGGGGCAGTGGCTGACGATGAGGATAACATAATGGCGCCATGACGGTTGCGTCTGGTGACCCTCTGAGGACTGGAGCTGTGAACCGCTGTATTATTACCGGTGTTATATGGCTAAGGACAGTCCCACAGAGGGCACAAGATGTATGTTTTATAAATGTAATATATTTGTACGTTATTATATTTGTAATGAAAAATAAAAATGGTTTGTAAAATGCCTTTATGATAATACATGTTGATCCTATTCAATTTGTAAACCCAAAAGTATATTTAACTGTTTTCCTTCAAAAAGTAAATACAATGTAATAAAACTGAGATGGGTCATCGTTTTAGGAATAATTTACATAATCATCACCTCCATAAAACCTCCTCTTCTATCCCCTGATATTAGCGTTTATTTCAGGTATCTGAAGCACCACATCATGTTCTCCCCAGGACCTTTTTAATGGGTTCACCCCCCAGCTGATGTTACGGACAACCCAGCTAAAATTACAGTCAGTATTCAGGTAAAATTAGATATTTTACCTTTTCAATGTTTATTGTACAAATTATCATTACATTCATTTGTTAAATTATGCAATTAATTTGTGGTTTAGATAGAAAATAGATCTTACACCACCCCCATCCAGCTGCATAAAAATGCCGTTCTGTGGAGAACTCTGCACGTAAAGGTTTCATACAGCTTTAGGAGTGTTCTTCAATTCTGACTCCTATTTTAACAAGACTGTAAATTCAATTTAATTTCTCTGCTGCATCCCAGAGATGGCAGACAGTACCTGCCCCATGTGTCTGACTATAACAACATTCCAAAAGGATACTCTCCCGGCCCTGAGAATTTAATATAATAATATAATATATTATTTGATTGGGTAGTTTGATTGCACAATTGTCATGCTTTATAGTTTTGTGGTTGGGAACTGAGACTCTGGCATTATGTATAAAGTAACTGTATAATTTGTGTTTGCACTCTGTGCCTGAGATACCCTCTATTTTTTATTTTAAATCTAATGTACTGTTTTTTTTTATGAATGTAATTTGATCAAGTCCTAATTAAGTACGTTTGATTTCGGTAAGAGACTCTCCGTGACTGAATCTCCGCCACATATATGCACCATACAAACCCACTTATTTCTTAAGTATGTTTGTACTTGAGCGTTGTGTGAATAGGTTTAGGGAACATATGGCAATAAACTGCCAAGTCTAACAAGTGTAAAACAGAAGCTGTAATTACGGTGTTAAACACTCGGTTCCCCATTTGGATGGGTAATTGCTCCTGGCTTGTGCGTCACTCGTGTGGTGCCAAGTGCCAGAGTGCAGTGTATAAAGAGCTGCAATTTTAACACAAAGCCTAAGAGCTTGTTTGCGATGAGTGAGCCTAGTGCTAAGTTCGATATGTGCCAGTCAATATTCAGCGTGCAGTTACTGTTATTTCTGCTCTTGGTATTTTGTGGTACTGGGTCAGCAGCACCTGCCGGACCAGAGAAACTGACTGCACGGGATAGCAAGGTACGTACACAGAGAGGATGAAATATACAAGCAACACCTCTTTTTTATTATAGCGCAAATATTTACAATTAATCTACTAATGTTATTTGCTTATTACTTACTTTGCTTTACCTTTATACCCAAAGGCTAATTCTACATGATCAGATAAAACTATAAACATCTAAATAACAAAATTACAGACTAGACCTGCAGGTACATGCTTGTATTCACTTATGTACAATACGTGTACAAACCTACCGTATACTGCACATATTTGTTTTCCAGTTTACCTATAACACAGCAGTTTTCAATTAAATTTAAAAAAATGTATAAAAAAATTACTCATATCAAAAATATATTATATGAAGCTGCTGGGGGAAAAATATACCCCTTAATAACTATTCTAATAATGCAGCTGCCACTGCTGTAGTGATTGTTTTAATGATTCAGTGTAGGTCATGGGCACTCGATAGATTATACGGGGTCAGAGAGCTGGTGCTGACATTGATAATAATATTCAGTCAGTACACACACAACTAAATGACATGACTATATAATTATGTGTAAAACCGGCTTCATTGTGAACTAAGCTGAATGCCCCTTAAAGGGTCATTAAACACATCTATCTTTTGTGTAAAAATCTTGCTTCTCCCACACTCCCTAGAGAGGCGAAAAAAGCGCAACCTGTAAGATGCTAATGTTGCTAACTGGTAGCTGGTTTAGGGAATTGTAATGTTTTTAAGAAAACTTAGGTTACAGAGTTTACTGTGGGATGTGTGACAAGCACAGGGGTGTGGGACAAGCACAGCATTTACATAAAATCATGAGGAGTTTAAAGCCCTTTTAAATTAGTGTATAGCACTGGTTTTCAAACCTGTCCTTGGGCCTCCCCAACAGGCCAGGTTTTCAGGATTTCCTTGGATGAGAGTAGGTAAAATAACTGTTTACTAATTAGTTAATTATTTCACCTGTGCTCTAGTTTAGATATCCTCACAATCTGGCCTGTTAGGGAGAACTAAGAACAGGTTTGATAACCAGTAGCATAGAGAATAGAGTTGATTTACGGTTGCTGTAGAGAAGACCACTTGTGCAAATAATCACAGTTTAAGGAATATTCTCCACGAAAACATTATGCCATTCTATGAAACTGCCTAAAAAAGACCCAGGACATGGTTTGCATTACACAGTATATAAACATGAATTGACTTCCATTCCTGGGAAGTTACAAAAGTATGGATCTTTGTTGGTTATCTTTTTATAAAATAAAAATAAAATGTTTTTAGATGTAATCTGTGCTTTATCACAAGACAAAGAATTAGACTTTAGTCCAAAGGGAACAAAATGTCAGCAAAGGGTGAGATCATAGTTTGCCAGATGTAGACTGGAATATTCCCATTGCAGGATCAAGTAAAAGGTGTTTCCTGAATTGTTCATTAGTTGCACAGTTTAAGGAGAAAATGTGTGAAGATACTCAAACGGTACCTTGTCAGGGAAGCAGTGGTTAGAAAGTGTACAGGCATTGTAAAGAAAAGGCAAGCTGGCAGCATTTACCGACAGACTCCACCAGAGGCGGCTAGGGAAGCAGTGGTTAGTCGGTGTACAGACATTGTAAAGAAAAGGCAAGCTGGCAGCATTTACAGACAGACTCCACCAGAGGCGGGTAGGGAAGCAGTGGTTAGAAAGTGTACAGGCATTGTAAAGAAAAGGCAAGCTGGCAGCATTTACCGACAGACTCCACCAGAGGCGGCTAGGGAAGCAGTGGTTAGTCGGTGTACAGACATTGTAAAGAAAAGGCAAGCTGGCAGCATCTACCGACAGACTCCACCAGAGGCGGCTAGGGAAGCAGTGGTTAGAAAGTGTACAGACATTGTAAAGAAAAGGCAAGCTGGCAGCATCTACCGACAGACTCCACCAGAGGCGGCTAGGGAAGCAGTGGTTAGAAAGTGTACAGACATTGTAAAGAAAAGGCAAGTATGGCATCATTTACCGACAGACTCCACCAGAAGCGGCTAGGGAAGCAGTGGTTAGTCGGTGTACAGGCATTGTAAAGAAAAGGCAAGCTGGCAGCATTTACCGACAGACTCCACCAGAGGCGGCTAGGGAAGCAGTGGTTAGAAAG
Organism: Bombina bombina; assembly: GCF_027579735.1. Lineage (NCBI taxonomy): Eukaryota > Metazoa > Chordata > Amphibia > Anura > Bombinatoridae > Bombina > Bombina bombina. The sequence continues at coordinate 296,402,504 of NC_069506.1, read as the reverse complement.
TGTACAGACATTGTAAAGAAAAGGCAAGCTGGCAGCATCTACCGACAGACTCCACCAGAGGCGGCTAGGGAAGCAGTGGTTAGAAAGTGTACAGACATTGTAAAGAAAAGGCAAGCTGGCAGCATTTACCGACAGACTCCACCAGAGGCGGCTAGGGAAGCAGTGGTTAGAAAGTGTACAGACATTGTAAAGAAAAGGCAAGCTGGCAGCATCTACCGACAGACTCCACCAGAGGCGGCTAGGGAAGCAGTGGTTAGAAAGTGTACAGGCATTGTAAAGAAAAGGCAAGCTGGCAGCATCTACCGACAGACTCCACCAGAGGCGGCTAGGGAAGCAGTGGTTAGAAAGTGTACAGGCATTGTAAAGAAAAGGCAAGCTGGCAGCATCTACCAACAGACTCCACCAGAGGTGGCTAGGAAAGCAGTGGTTAGAAAGTATACAGGCATTGTAAAGAAAAGGCAAGTATGGCAGCATTTACCGACAGACTCCACCAGAGGCGGCTAGGGAAGCAGTGGTTAGTCGGTGTACAGGCATTGTAAAGAAAAGGCAAGCTGGCAGCATTTACCGACAGACTCCACCAGAGGCGGCTAGGGAAGCAGTGGTTAGTCGGTGTACAGACATTGTAAAGAAAAGGCAAGCTGACAGCATTTACCGACAGACTCCACCAGAGGCGGCTAGGGAAGCAGTGGTTAGTCGGTGTACAGACATTGTAAAGAAAAAGCAAGCTGGCAGCATTTACCGACAGACTCCAGGGAAGCATGGAAAATCAAACACAGGTAGGCAAGCAGATATTTCAATGTCCCAATACTAAAAAAGTCAGCCTGGAAGATTATTCTGCCCCAATTAAGCACAACACAAGTTAGATTTGACAATCTATGTAGAGGACTGTTCAAAGCACTGATTCCAAAGTCCGTCCCTAACAGTTGCCAATTTCAGCATCTCATTGCTTGAGCACAGACAGGGCAACTAAACTGCACCACTGAACTACCTGTGCTTTTAATCTTTGTCTCTTACTGTGGTCTTAGCAATGTCCTTCCTGCTCACCACTTATTCGTCCCCATCGCTAGAGTTATATACTATGTGCTGCTTCTGCTTCAAAAAGTCTTAGTGGATTGTGTACCCAATAAGCATATAGAGATAGAGGGGTTTTAGTGCACCCACCATTTAGTAAACAATCTAAACTATATAGCCCCCCCTCTGGCTCCACCCCCCAGTCATTCTCTTTGCCGCTCTGAACAAGTAGCATCTCCACGGAGATGGTGAAGAGTATGTGGTGTTTAGTTGTAGTATTTTATTCTTCTATCAAGAGTTTGTTATTTTAAAATAGTGCCGGTTTGTACTATTTACTCTAAAACAGAAAAGGATGAAGAGTTCTGTTTAAAAGAGGAGTATGATTTTAGCAGCAGTAACTAAAATCAATTGCTGTTCCCACGCAGGACTGTTGAGCCCAGAGAACTTCAGTTGGGGGGAACAGTTTGCAGACTTTTCTGCTCAAGGTATGACTAGTCCATTTTCTAACAAGACTTGTAATGCTAGAAGACTGTCATTTTCCCTCATTGGGATCGGTAAGCCATTTTCTTAGACTCTTAACAGAATGAAGGCTTATTAATGGGATATATACTGGTTGACACTATTGTGGGCTAAATCGATTGATTTATTCGATATTTATATGTTGTTTGAAGTGTTTTGAACTGTAAAATACTTTGGTAACGTTTTTTAAGCGCCAGGCAGTCGTTTAGACACCTATTCCAGTCAGGAAGGGCCTTTCACTCTAGTAGGCAGAGCCTCATTTTCGCGCCTTAATTGCGCAGTTTCTTCTGGATGCAGTGCATGCAGCTTCATGTGAGAGGGTCCGGTGGCCATTAAAAACGTTTCTGGAAGGCTTATTTCTGTGGCGAATAACCCCCAAGGACAGTTGAAGCCGCAGCAAACGCTGTGGCTGGGACTGTAGTGGGTTTAAAATTGTTAATTTGATAAAATAGCTCCGGTTTGCTCATTTAAGGGGTTACAAACTTGAAAATTGGTGTGCAATACTTTCAAAGCATTAAGACACTAGGGTGCAAATTTGGTAAGGATCGGATATTTCCTTCATAGTTTTTCACACATGCAAAAATAAAGTGGGCTCTGTTTAACATTTAAAGAGACAGTAACGGTTTTTGTTTAAAAACGGTTTTATTGCCTGTATAAGCCTGTCTAACATGTCTGTACCTTCAGATAGAACATGTTCTGTATGTATGGAGGCCAAGGTGGTCCCTCCTTTAAATGTATGTGAGAATTGTGCCATGGCGTCCAAACAAAGTAAGGACAGTACTGTCACATTTAATAAGGTTGCCCAAGATGATTCCCCAAATGAAGGTAGTGGGGGTAGTTCACCATCCTTTCCTTCTGTGTCAATACCAGTTATGCCCGCGCAGGCGACACCTAGTACATCTAGCGCGCCAATGCTTGTTACTATGCAACAATTAACGGCAGTAATGGATAATTCTATAGCTAATCTTTTATCCAAAATGCCAGCATTTCAAAGAAAGCGTGATTGCTCAGTTTTAAATACAGTGGAAGAGCAAGAGTGCGCTGACGATAATTTATCTGTCATACCCTCACACCAGTCAGAATTGGCAGTGAGGGAGGGTTTGTCGGAGGGAGAAATTTCTGATTCAGGAAAAGTTTCTCAACAGGCAGAACCTGATGTTGTGACGTTTAAATTTAAGTTAGAGCATCTCCGCGCCTTACTTAAGGAGGTACTAACTACCCTGGATGATTGTGATTCTTTGGTCATTCCAGAAAAATTGTGCAAAATGGATAAATTCCTGTGCACCCTGATGCCTTTCCGATACCTAAAAGGGTGGCGGACATAGTGGCTAAGGAGTGGGAGAAACCAGGCATACCTTTTGTCCCACCTCCTATATTTAAGAAAATGTTCCCCATGGTCGACCCAAGGAAGGACGCATGGCAAACAGTCCCTAAGGTTGAGGGGGCAGTTTCTACGCTAGCCAAACGCACGACTATCCCCATTGAGGACAATTGTGCTTTCAAAGATCCTATGGATAAAAAATTGGAGGGTTTGCTTAAAAAGATTTTTGTTCAGCAAGGTTTCCTCCTCCAACCAATTTCGTGCATTATTCCTGTCACTACGGCGGCGTGTTTTTGGTTCGAAGAACTAGAAAAGTCGCTCAATAAGGAGACTCCATATGAGGAAGTCATGGACAGAATTCACGCACTTACGTTAGCTAATTCCTTTATTTTAGACGCCGCTTTGCAATTGGCGAGGTTAGCGGCGAAAAATTCAGGTTTTGCAATTGTGGCGCTCAGAGCGCTCTGGCTAAAGTCTTGGTCGGCGGATGTGTCTTCCAAGACAAAATTGCTTAATATTCCTTTCAAAGGTAAGACCCTTTTTGGGCCAGAATTGAAGGAGATTATTTCAGACATCACTGGGGGAAAGGGCCATGCCCTCCCACAGGATAGGCCTTTTAAGGCTAAGAATAAATCCAATTTTCGTTCCTTTCGTAACTTCAGGAACGGACCGTCTCCTAACTCTGCAGCCTCTAGACAAGAGGGTAACGCTTCCCAGGCTAAGCCAGCTTGGAAACCAATGCAAGGCTGGAACAAGGGTAAACAGGCCAAGAAGCCTGCTGCTGCTACCAAGACAGCATGAAAGGGTAGCCCCCGATCCGGGACCGGATCTAGTAGGGGGCAGACTTTTTCTCTTTGCTCAGGCTTGGGCAAGAGATGTTCCGGATCCCTGGGCACTAGAAATAGTCTCTCAGGGTTATCTTCTAGAATTCAAGGAACTTCCTCCAAGGGGAAGGTTCCACATGTCTCGCTTATCTTCAGACCAGATAAAGAGACAGGCATTCTTACATTGCGTAGGAGATCTATTAAAGATGGGAGTGATTCACGCAGTTCCAACAGTGGAACAAGGTCAGGGGTTTTACTCAAACCTGTTTGTAGTTCCCAAAAAAGAGGGAACCTTCAGACCGATTCTGGATTTAAAAATTTTAAACAAATTTCTCAAAGTTCCATCGTTCAAAATGGAAACCATTCGAACAATTTTACCTACAATCCAGGAGGGTCAATATATGACTACCGTGGATTTAAAGGATGCGTACCTACATATTCCTATCCACAAAGATCATCATCAGTTCCTAAGGTTCGCCTTTCTGGACAAACATTACCAGTTCGTGGCTCTTCCGTTCGGTTTAGCCACTGCTCCCAGAATCTTCACAAAGGTGCTAGGGTCCCTTCTAGCGGTTCTAAGACCGAGGGGCATTGCAGTGGCACCTTACCTAGACGACATTCTAATCCAAGCGTCGTCCCTTTCCAGATCAAGGGCTCATATAGACATTGTATTAGCTTTTCTCAGGTCTCACGGGTGGAAGGTGAACGTGGAAAAGAGTTCCCTGTCCCCGTCTACAAGAGTTCCCTTTCTGGGAACAATAATAGATTCTGTAGAAATGAAGATTTTTCTGACAGAGGTCAGAAAATTAAAGCTTCTAAAGGCTTGTCAAGTTCTTCAATCTATTGCTCAGCCTTCCATAGCTCAGTGCATGGAAGTAATAGGTCTAATGGTTGCAGCAATGTACGTGGTTCCTTTTGCTCGAATTCATCTAAGACCATTGCAACTGTGCATGCTCAGACAGTGGAATAGGGATTATGCAGACTTGTCTCCCCAGATTCAAGTAGACCAGTTAACCAGAGACTCACTCCGTTGGTGGTTGACTGTGGATCACCTGTCTCAGGGAATGAGTTTCCGCAGACCAGAGTGGGTCATTGTCACGACCGACGCCAGTCTATTAGGTTGGGGCGCGGTCTGGGACTCCCTGAAAGCTCAGGGTCTATGGTCTCGGGAAGAGTCTCTTCTCCCGATAAATATCCTGGAACTGAGAGCGATATTCAATGCGCTCCGGGCTTGGCCTCAACTAGCGAAGGCCGGATTCATAAGATTCCAGTCGGACAACATGACGACTGTAGCTTACATCAACCATCAGGGAGGAACAAAGAGTTCCTTGGCGATGAGAGAAGTATCCAAGATCATCAAATGGGCGGAGGATCACTCCTGCCACCTATCTGCAATTCACATCCCAGGAGTAGACAACTGGGAGGCGGATTATTTGAGTCGTCAGACTTTCCATCCGGGGGAGTGGGAACTCCACCCGGAGGTCTTTGCCCAGTTAACTCAATTATGGGGCATTCCAGACATGGATCTGATGGCGTCTCGTCAGAACTTCAAGGTTCCCTGCTACGGGTCCAGATCCAGGGATCCCAAGGCAACTCTAGTGGATGCATTAGTGGCGCCTTGGTCGTTCAACCTAGCTTATGTGTTTCCACCGTTTCCTCTCCTTCCCAGGCTCATAGCCAGGATCAAACAGGAGAAGGCCTCTGTGATTCTGATAGCTCCTGCGTGGCCACGCAGGACTTGGTATGCAGACCTGGTGAATATGTCATCGGCTCCACCATGGAAGCTACCTTTGAGACAGGATCTTGTAGTACAAGGTCCATTCGAACATCCAAATCTAGTTTCTCTGCAGCTGACTGCTTGGAAATTGAACGCTTGATTTTATCCAAGCGTGGGTTTTCAAATTCAGTGATAGATACTCTGGTCCAAGCCAGGAAACCTGTGACCAGAAAGATTTTACCATAAAATATGGAAAAAATATATCTGTTGGTGTGAATCCAAAGGATTCTCCTGGAGTAAAATTGAAATTCCTGAGATTCTTTCCTTTCTCCAAGAGGGTTTGGATAAAGGGTTGTCAGCGAGTTCTCTAAAAGGACAGATTTCTGCTTTATCTGTTTTGTTACACAAACGCCTGGCAGCTGTGCCAGATGTACAAGCTTTTGTACAGGCTTTGGTCAGAATCAAGCCTGTTTACAGACCCATGACTCCTCCTTGGAGTCTAAATTTAGTTCTTTCAGTTCTTCAAGGGGTTCCGTTTGAACCTTTACATTCCATAGATATTAAGTTACTATCTTGGAAAGTTCTGTTTTTGGTTGCTATTTCTTCTGCTAGAAGAGTTTCTGAATTATCTGCTTTGCAGTGTGATCCACCCTATCTGGTGTTCCATGCAGATAAGGTCGTTTTGCGTACCAAGCCTGGTTTTCTTCCTAAAGTAGTTTCCAACAAGAATATTAACCAGGAAATAGTTGTTCCTTCTCTGTGTCCGAATCCAGTTTCAAAGAAGGAACGTTTGTTACACAATTTAGATGTGGTCCGTGCTTTAAAGTTCTATTTAGACGCAACAAAGGATTTCAGACAAACTTCTTCTTTGTTTGTCGTTTATTCTGGTAAGAGGAGAGGACAAAAAGCTACTGCTACCTCTCTTTCTTTTTGGCTGAAGAGCATCATCCGATTGGCTTATGAGACAGCCTCCTGAACGAATCACAGCTCACTCTACTAGGGCTGTGGCTTCCACATGGGCCTTCAAGAACGAGGCTTCTGTTGATCAGATATGTAAGGCAGCGACTTGGTCTTCTCTGCACACTTTTGCCAAATTTTACAAATTCGATACTTATGCTTCTTCGGAGGCTATTTTTGGGAGAAAGGTTTTGCAAGCCGTGGTGCCTTCCGTTTAGGTAACCTGATTTGCTCCCTCCCTTCATCCGTGTCCTAAAGCTTTGGTATTGGTTCCCACAAGTAAGGATGACGCCGTGGACCGGACACACCAATGTTGGAGAAAACATAATTTATGCTTACCTGATAAATTTCTTTCTCCAACGGTGTGTCCGGTCCACGGCCCGCCCTGGTTTTTAATCAGGTTTGAAAAATTTCTTTCTCTATACACTACAGTCACCACGGCACCCTATAGTTTCTCCTTTTTCTCCTAACCATCGGTCGAATGACTGGGGGGCGGAGCCAGAGGGGGGGCTATATGGGCAGCTTTTGCTGTGCTCTCTTTGCCATTTCCTGTTGGGGAAGAGAATATTCCCACAAGTAAGGATGACGCCGTGGACCGGACACACCGTTGGAGAAAGAAATTTATCAGGTAAGCATAAATTCTGTTTTTATCTGGGGGCCACTTGAACAGAATGAGTGTTTTGGAAGTGGATATAATAGAAACTGGAAGTGACATTTACCCAAGCAGTAGTGCATGGTAGGGATTGTGGTCCACAATAGACATACAGAGTGTATATTTATCTTGTGAGTTTCAAGTGAAATGATCATTCTAGAACTGAATAAAAAGTGACATTTATCCAAGCAGTGCAAGGTGGGAGTCTACACTGGACAATGCATGCTTGTCTTTATATTTATCTTGTCAGTGCCTATATAGAACATTAACTTGTTGCCTCTTACAATTAAATGCTGTTTTTGAATAATTAAAAAAAAAAAGAAATTGAGTTCCATGTGCTTTTAAAGGGACAGTCTAGGCCAAAATAAACTTTCAGGATTCAGATAAAGCATGTAATTTTAAACAATTTTCCAATTTACTTATCACCAATTTTGCTTTGTTCTCTTGGTATTCTTAGTTGAAAGCTTAACCTAGGAGGTTCATATGCTAATTTCTTAGACCTTGAAGCCCACCTCTTTCAGATTGCATTTTAACAGTTTTTCACCACTAGAGGGTGTTAGTTCACATATTTCATATAGATAACACTGTGCACGTGAAGTAGTCTGGGAGAAGGCACTGATTGGCTAGACTGAAAGTCTGTCAAAAGAACTGAAAAAAGGGGCAGTTTGCAGAGGCTTAGATACAAGATAATCACAGAGGTTAAAAGTATATTATTATAACTGTTGGTTATGCAAAACTGGGAAATGGGTAATAAAGGGATGATCTATCTTTTAAAACAATAAAAATTCTGGTGTAGACTGTCCCTTTAAGCACCCCAGATCATCTGAAAATTCTGGCCTCTTTCAAACTGTAGATCTTGGGGGTTTTCAAGCAGCGTTTTTTTTTGTGTGTGTTAAAGTGTAGCTGATGCAGTTAAAATTATAGCACAAATTAAAAACGTACATACAAAGATCAATACAAACATAATATACAAAGATAAATATAAACATAAATACAAACATAATATACAAAGATACAAACGTAACAAATACAAACGTAATATACAAAGATAAATACAAACGTAATATACAAAGATAAATACAAACAAATACAAAGATAAATACAAACGTAATAAATACAAACGTAATATACAAAGATAAATACAAACGTAATATACAAAGATAAATACAAACGTAATATACAAAGATAAATACAAACATAATATACAAACATAATATACAAAGATAAATACAAACATAATATACAAAGATATATATATAAACATATATACAAACATATATATATATAAACATATATACAAATATAAATACAAACATATATATAAACATGTATACAAAGATAAATACAAACATAATATACAAAGATAAATATAAAGATAGATACACACATAATATACAAAGATAAATACAATATACAAAGATAAATACAAACATAAATATAAACATATATACTTACTTATAAAATGTTGTGAAATTATATGAAATTGTACACATCCTGAATTGATCTTATTGATTAAAGGGACAGTAAAGTCATAATTAAACTTAAATTGGTCGGATAGAATGACATTTTAAACAACTTTCCAATTTACTTACCTTATCAATTTTGCTTAGTTCTCTTCTTATACTTTAACAAGTAATCCTAGGTGAGCTCAGGAATGTGCACGGTGTCTATAGCCATCTGGCATCAGTGTTTGCAACATTGTTTCTACAATGTTGTAAATACTGCTGCCATAGATTGCTTAAAGGGACAGTCTACACCAGAATTTTTACTGTTTAAAAAGATAGACAATCCCTTTATTACCCATTCCCTAGTTTTGCATAACCAACACAGTTATATAAATACACTTTTTACCTCAGTGATTATCCTGTATCTAAGCCTCTGCAAACTGCCGTCTTAATTCAGTTCTTTTGACAGACATCCATTTTAGCCAATCAAAACTGGCTCACTGGAACTTCACGTGTGTGAGCACAGTGTTATCTACAGTATATGACACACATGAACTAACACCATCTAGTGGTGAACAACTGTCAAAATGCCCTGAGAGAAGAGGTGGACTCCAAGGGCTTAGAAATTAGCATATGAACCTCCTAGGTTTAGCTTTCAACTAAGAATACCAAGAAAACAAACCAAAATTGGTGATAAAAGTAAATTGAAAAGTTGTTTAAAATTACATTCTCTATCTAAATCATGAAAGTTTATTTTGGACTAGACCATACCCCCCAACTGTCCCGATTTTCGCGGGACAGTCCCGATTTTAGGGGTCTGTCCCCCTGTCCGGGTTGCTAGCCATCTGTCTCGATTTGCCCCATGCATTAAAAAGAAACATTTTAATTCTATTGGGCCCATACTCAGAAGCAGCTGGCTTTGCTCTCACAGGGTTAGATACCTGTTAGATTCCCTGTGGAAAAGGAATGGTGTGTGGGATAAGTAGGAGTAAGAAGGCTGTATACACTCTGAACACGGGTAATGGTGACCTCTCTAACCTACCTCTGGTCGTGATGATGTCTAACCCCTGGGGATAATACTAGCATGCCTTCAGTTTTATAGAATGAGCAGTGCTAATACCAGGGTAACTAACAGTGGCAGCCACACACTGCCAGCTAATGTGCTTGCCAACCCCAGGACCCCATGCAATGAATTACAGATACCCATATATGATGTAGTGTGTGTGTGTATCTGTATGTATACGTGTACGCTATGTAGTGTGTGTGTAGCTACATGTATAAGTGTATGCTATGTAGTGTGTGTATCTGCATGTATAAGTGTATGCTATGTAGTGTGTGTGTGTATCTGTATGTATAAGTGTATGCTATGTAGTGTGTGTGTATCTGCATGTATAAGTGTATGCTATGTAGTATGTGTGTGTATCTGCATGTATAAGTGTATGCTATGTAGTGTGTGTGTATCTGCATGTATAAGTGTATGCTATGTAGTGTGTGTGTATCTGCATGTATAAGTGTATGCTATGTAGTGTGTGTGTATCTGCATGTATAAGTGTATGCTATGTAGTGTGTGTGTATCTGCATGTATAAGTGTATGCTATGTAGTGTGTGTGTATCTGCATGTATAAGTGTATGCTATGTAGTGTGTGTATCTGCATGTATAAGTGTATGCTATGTAGTGTGTGTATCTGCATGTATAAGTGTATGCTATGTAGTGTGTGTATCTGCATGTGTAAGTGTATGCTATGTAGTGTGTGTGTGTGTATCTGCATATGTAAGTGTATGCTATGTAGTGGGTGTGTATCTGCATGTGTAAGTGTATGCTATGTAGTGTGTGTGTGTGTATCTGCATGTGTAAGTGTATACTATGTAGTGTGTGTGTATCTGCATGTATAAGTGTATGCTATGTAGTGTGTGTGTATCTGCATGTGTAAGTGTATGCTATGTAGTGTGTGTGTATCTGCATGTATAAGTGTATACTATGTAGTGTCTGTGTATCTGCCTATATAAGTGTATGCTATGTAGTGTGTGTATCTGCATGTGTAAGTGTATGCTATGTAGTGTGTGTGTGTGTATCTGCATATGTAAGTGTATGCTATGTAGTGTGCTACTGTGCATTTTTGCTGACTTTAAAGGCCAGAATCTAGAATATTAATGGGGAATGCAGAGAACAGTTTTAAAGAATTTATTGTCCAATTAAGATAAAAATATTTAGCATTGTCTCTGCAAAGGTTAATTAAATACATAGCTCACATAGCCATACCAGTGGTTTGAGTTTGTGTTTGATTTGCTGCCTGAGTGTATTAAAATATATGATTTTATTTAGAATTTTATTTAAATTACTTTGGTCTTATGATTTTTTTAAGCCCCGCCCACCACATTTCAATTTTTTTGCAGGGGGGGGGGTGTCCCTCTTTTGAATTTTGAAATGTTGAGAAGTATGCTAGACTGTCCGTTTAAGACACATGCACGCTCCTATCATCCTACCTAGGTTTATGCTTCAACAAAGGATACCAAGATAACAAAGAACATTTTATAATAGAAGGGACTTGGAAAGGTGTTCTATCTAAACCATGTAAGTTTTTTTTATTTTAACTGTACTGTCCCTTTTAACGAATACAATGCCTTTTTAAAACATTAAGCAGCATCATTAATACAGAACCAGCTGCCATGTTTGTTTTCTCACTGGCGCAGATGCTTTGTTCCTGTAGTTTCCTATAGATCTTATGGACTCTGAAGCAGCGGGTGCACCTCACTCCTGAGCATCGAACACACGTTAACTGGGCATTAAACAACTGCTGCTTTTGTGTAAAAATCCTGCGCTTTTCCCACACTACCTAGCAAGGCCTAAAGGCAAATTCTGTAACCAAGGTTTTCAAAATGCTGCAAATCCAACAGCTGGTTTAAGCAATTTTAGAGAATGTTGGGCAAGTACAATGTTAATTATATAAAAGTAAGTGGTGTTTAAAGGGCCATAATACCCAAATGTGGAAGCACTTGAAAGTGATGCAGCATACAGTAGCTGCAAAAAGCTGTCTAGAAAACATCACCTGAACATCTCTATGTAAAAAAGGGAGATCACATCACATTGTATAGGGACTTTAATCAGCCAATCAGGATGCTTGCAAGGGATTGTGCAGCACAGTCACTTTATTTCCCTCCTCAGGAAGTCTATTTAGAAATCTTGTGATAATTCAGTGCAATCCAACAAAATCAAAGTAAAGCAAAGTGTGACATCAGCACTGAAGAAGCTGATTGGCTGTCGTCGCCCGTCGCCCCCCCCCCAACATGCAACTGATAGTAGCTGCATCACTTTCAAGCCATTTAACATATGGGTATTATGGCCTTTTAAGAAGCAGTGGTTGTCTGGGGGCATTGACAATCCCTCTTCTTGAGTGATCAGTTGCACAAGAGGCTTCTTGTGCAATGATAATGTCCCCCAGCAGATTCTGCATTGCAGGCTGTGAATGAGGAAGCAGTGGCTCCCTGCTTGACATCTTCCTATGTGTTTACTGAATTATAACAGAACCATCATTTCTGCTTAGATTGTATTTGTCATTTAAACTGCTGGACTATTTCAATTGATCGTGGTTTGAATAGCTTTAAAACGCCATCAAAACCCTGAGCTGTATACAAAGTTTCCACACCACAAACTGTATTGGATTTGCAATGATAGAGAGCTAAAGTTAAGAAAGCTTAGATTTAACTTGTGATAAAACAAGTGTGTTTTTGTCTAACTAATCCAGAAGCAGCGTTGTAGTGTAAGAAAATGAAGCACTTAAGGCCGGATTAAAGCTCTCTGGACTGGTGAGATTCTATAAGAATGCTCTTCTGTTTTACTGGAGGAACTATCTGAAACGACTTTTTAAAGGGGCGTATTCTGCATTTTCATATGGGCAGGAAATGCAGACATTTACAAAAAAGCACAATTCAATTCGTAATTTCAAAATCATAAAAAAAGAATAACTAACTATTCACACAAAAATACACAGCAAAACAAAATTGTATTGTTAAAGTGCATCAAAAATCGTAACACATCTGTTAAAGGAACATGAAACACTTTGAGATGGTGATATAAAATGATAAATTGTATATATAAAGAAAACTGCAATATACTTTCATTATTTACTTTGTCTCCTTTTTCTGTAATTTCACTCTGAAATTGTGAGCTTTTCAGTTCCTGTTAGAAATGAAAGTGCAGAAGACTTGTTTTTCACACAGCCATTGGCTGCACACTCTAGTGGCCTATTTATAACTGTCCCTAATTGGCCACAGCAGAGAAAGTAACCTAAGTTACATCATGGCAGCTCCCATTGTTTTATAGACACTAAGGGGACGAATAATCAAGCTCCGAATGGAGCTTGATGTCCCTGTTTCTGCGCAAGCCTTCAGGCTCGCTGGAAACAGAAGATATGAAGCTGCGGGTGTTGACTTCCTGCTGGAGACGGGGCTTGCAGGTGTATCTGGAAAAGCTCTGCGCCTCAATGAGAGGCCTATTCCATCACCAGCCTATGCCTTTTTCCCTTAGCCGCTTGCAGGTTTGGGAGTCTGGATTTCGATCCTGCATAGGAAGTTCATCTACTCAGCTCAATGGTGCACGATAGCTGGTGCACACTATTTCTGTCAAAGTCCACAGGTGTATCAGTTCTTAGACGTTGGTCACTCAAGTAAAATCCGCTGGCTCCCTGTGGCTAATTTGGCTCTGCTGTATCAATTTCTAACAGAACGCTACGGACATTTCCTCTGAATTTGGGCAATAGTCCCCCAGAGACTTCTAAACCGCCACATATAGCAACTACGGCTTCTCTATCCACCCGGGAACCCCCTTACACTCTGACTCTGTGGTCAGTAACATTAAGTATATGGTGAGCCAACTCGGTTCCCTGGCTGTCCTGGTGGGGTAGTAAAAGGAAGCAAGAGAAACCTCTAACGGCAAAATACCGGTAATACGGTTCTAGGTGGTTAAGATCGATACTGGGAAGTGGCATTGTTGGACAGCTTACCTGGTCGGGCTGTACGTCACTCCTCTGTGTGCGGTGAAGGTGCGGCTGGGTGCACGGGAAAAAACTGTCCATCTTTGGCCTGCCTGGTTGGGCCAACATTTTAGGCAGCACCCCCTTGTGCCCCCCGTGGATATCGGAGCTGCCCGAAATACCGCTATGTATGCCAGAGCGGGGTAATACACAGGTCTTCGTCCCCACCTCAAGACCACTCACGGAAGGCATCTGGGGCGGCTTGATCTTGGTACTATCTGCTCCCGCCGGGCTGGCGGATTTTCTTGCGGCGGAGTGATCTTAGCTTTGGCGTATTACCGCTCAGCCTGCCTCTGAATATTCTGTCCGTTGGAGTACAAAGCAAGGAGCTCAGGACCATCGCTGGATTTTGTGACTATCCCACTTCAGGTACTGTTCCCCGGTATGTCTGGGGAGAATTTGCTGGCATAGAGGCTAACAGAGTGCTTTGCAAGTCACGGGCAGCCACAGTCAGTTACAGAGGGCTATGCACGCAGCATAGAGCTCCCGCAGAAGCTGGGCACTTGTACTATCGAATTGCCAGTGCTGTTAATGCTAATCAGGTTGAAGGCAGGTTCACTGTTGTTTCTTTTTTCCTGCCCTGGCTGTGCTGCGAGATATTCTGAGCCAGTTCTACAATCTTATGTGGTACTTTAAACAGACTTTCTTCATATAGCTTGTCTGACTTGCAGTCTGGGGGCAAAAAGAACTCCACAGCCTCTGAATTGTAGATTTACTTATGTACCCTACCCCTGATGCAATTTTGTGAAGAAATGCTAACTTTATGTTTTGTTCTTTTTTTTTCTTTTTGGTTGCATTTTTAGAGTGTTAGAATTAAGATATAAGTTTGCTGCTTGTTGGTTACATTCAAACCGTGGTATCAATAAGCCTCTTTTTTCTGTTTTTTTGTTTGTTTGCTCTCTTTATGTATTTTTCTCTCCCTCTGTTTAGGGATACTCCCCCACTTTATTGATTATCTCTCAGGGTAACCTAGCACTGTCTTTCCCTGAAAGTTTATTTAATTTTTCAGGGAAGTAAAATCTGGTTAGAGGTGAACTTCCTTTAAGATTTACTGTAGCACCTGAGTGGGTCTTTTTCCAAGTTGATTTAAATTCTTTAGGGAATACATAAACTGTTATATACACTGAAAGATTGTTCTGATTAAACTGTTGCACTTAGAAATCATGCTGTAGCTAGAATTAATGAATAAGGATTCCTTGCTACAAGGTTTCTCTTGATAGAATAGTATAAGTATTCCTTTCTTCTTTTCCTTTACACTTTGCTCAGCTCTTTTTTAGGGAAAGCAAATTGAACACTAAAAACACAAGCACTTTAAGGGATTTTTTTTTTTCTTAAGGTCTATATCTTTTCTAATGTTTGCACTGAAATGGACCTTTTTTTATTGAATTAAGGTAATTGTCATCTTATAACTGTGGTTTTTGGTATTTTTAGTATTAGTATTTTTATAGAACTATATGCACGATAGATATTATTTGAAGTTAAGAGCTATATGAGATAAATTTTAGATATTTAGACATCGTAGGAATAATTTCTGCTGGGTCTAGGAAGGTAGTATTTATATAAACACCCTAGTTGTAGTAGCATTAGAAAATAACGCGCACAAGTTATGAAGCTGCGGTCTAAAGACCGCTGCTTCATAACTTGTCCGCTTGCTCTGAGGCCGTGGACATCAATCCGCCCGATCCTATACGATCGGGCTGATTGACACCCCCTGCTAGTGGCCGATTGTCCACGAATCTGCAGGGGAGCGGCATTGCACAAGCAGTTCACAAGAACTGCTTGTGTAATGATAAATGCCGACAGCATATGCTGTCGGCATTTATCGATGTGCGGCGGACATGATACGCTATATCGTATCATGTCCACTCGCATATTAATAAATTGGCCCCTAAAACTTTACACTTAAAATCGTATTCTATCAAAAAGTTAAAATTTATATGCAAATTACATAGGAATAAATTTATTAAACATGCAGAGCATATATCGTAATTTAAATAAACTGGATGTGCAAAAGACACATAGAAATTCCTACTTATACGTACAAAATACAAAGCGTAATTGTTGTTCTTTGGTACAATGGGTTGAACATGGGAGGATATGAAATTGTCTTTCAAATCCCAGCGTAATTCTGTAAACATTTTCACCGTACAGATCTAATTGGTTTTTGTTGCCATTTAAAAGGTAGCGAGTTTTTATCAAAATACTCAAAACACTAATTCCCCAGAAAGGAAAATCTATGTAGTGTATATGAAAACAGTGACTTTAAAGGGACATAAAAGGCACGTGTCTGCAGCACTATATGACAGCAGATTTGCAACAATGTTATACATTAGCATGAGCACTAGATGGCAGTACTAATTCCTGTCATGTATTGTTCCAGGCGTGCACACTAGCTATCTAGATATCTTTTTATCAAAGAATAACATGAGAATGAAGCAAATTTGATAATATATACGTAAACTGGGAACATTTAAAAATTGTATTCTTTATCTGAATCATGAATGAAACAAATGGGCTTTGTGTTCCTTTAAGGCAGTGTTTTTCAACCAGTGTGCCGTGAGAGATCCTCAGGTGTGCCACAGCAGACTGACAACAGTGTGACATAATTTTTAAACTTTGCTTGTTTTTTACTCCCAGTGCAGGGGTAGTTTGTAGGAGGCATGGCATAACAGCATAATTCATACAGTATGTGTGTGTTTGTGTGTATGTGTATATATATATATATATGCTGTATTAGGCTACAATGTGTGATTTTTTTTAAATTTTGGGATGTTGGTGTGCCACAGGAATTTTTAATGTAAAAAAAAGTGTGCCACGGCAAAAAAAAGGTTAAAAATCACTGCTTTAAGGTACAGTGCACTGAAAACAGTGCAATTTGATTGTATTAGACGCAATATTAAATTTTAAACATACGTTTTACATAGCAGAGAGCTCATTATTTCTATGGTAGACACCTCACCACTAGCAGGGACAGCCCCTTTTTCATTGACACCCGTCCCTGCGAGGCTAAACATGGCTTGTCACATTTTTGCTTGCAAACTTTTGATCATTGGGCCTTAGTGAGTTAGAGAATAGTGGAGGGATTTTTAAAATCGTAAAAAACAAACAAATTTTTTTTTTGATAAATCTGAGCGCACGGATGCACTTCTCTAAAGAAGAACTCAGGAGAACCCATATTAGAATTGTCGTTGCGCTTGATAAATCTAGCCCGCATGTAAATAAACAGATTATAAGTAATATAACACAATATTCTCACCGTGCTCTTTTAGGGTAAAATCACTGGCCAATTAAAGGATCGTAAAGGTTGCTGTATAACAGTTAAAGGGACAGTCTACACCAGAATTTTTATTGTTTAAAAAGGAAGATAATGCCTTTATTACACCTATGTGAAGTTGGCACCCCATGTTTGTAAAAACTAAATAAAAATATACCATTCGTTTGTGCTGGTTTGGTTTAGGAGATATTTCACATTATTTTTTTAGGAAACCCCGGCCACTTTGCACCCCATGTTTTTCAATTTTACAAACAAATATACCATTTGTTTGTGCTAATTTGTGCTGCAAAAACGAATGTTTGTGCCAGTTTGGTTTCAGGGATATTGCATATTA
The DNA here is from genome assembly GCF_027579735.1 of Bombina bombina. NCBI lineage: Eukaryota > Metazoa > Chordata > Amphibia > Anura > Bombinatoridae > Bombina > Bombina bombina. The sequence goes on along the minus strand of NC_069506.1, from coordinate 296,385,420 downwards.
TTTTTTTATGAAACCCCGCCCACTTTGCACCCCATGTTATTCCATTTTAAAAAGAAATATACCATTTGTTTGTGCTGCAAAAATGAACGTTTGTGTCTGTTTGGTTTCGGAGATATTGCACATTATATTTGCTGAAAGTCCGCCCACTTTGCACCCCATGTTATTAAATAAAAAAAAAACATATACCATTTGTTTGTGCTGCAAATACGAATGTTTGTGTCTGTTTGGTTTCGGAAATATTGCGCATTTTATTTGCTGAAACTCCGCCCACTTTGCACCCCATGTTATTAAATTTAAAAACAAATATACCATTCGTTTGTGCTGTGTTTGTGCCACGTTTGTGCCACAAAAAGAAATGTGTGTGTCAATTTGGTTTTGAAGATACTGCATATTATATGTTATCAATCCCCACTGACTTTACACTTTATGTTATTAAATGTTACATACAACTATATTAATTTGTTCCCTGTTTGTGCCGGTTTGGTGGATATTGCACATAATATTTTAGTTAATCTGTGTAGTTTTACCTACTGAGATATTACACATATGTTATGACATGTGTCCTCAGTCTGCACCTGGTAATTAATTGTAAATAAAAATACACTATTGTGTTGGATGGAGACAATTTGTGGATGTTTTTTAGGGGAAATATAGAAAAACAGTGATTAACACTGCACCATAAAGTTTAATGTAAGGGGGTTAACATTGCACCCGAGAGGTTAATGTGGCATTAACAGGGCCAGACTTCAAATGAGGCAGAGTAGGCATGTGCCTACAGGCACCCTCCATAGAAGGGCGCGGTGCCGATGCCTACTGTGCCTAATTGCTGGTTTTCTGTCAACTAATTAGACAGAACACCAGCAAAAAGGAGGATGCGCTGCGCTCTATACAGAACTCTATTCAGAGCGCACCTACTTCTTTTCCATGACCGGTGGCTTCCGTGGGGGCAGAGAGGGACATCAGTGTAAGCTGTCCATTGAAACGTCTGTCCAGAACAGACAGGCGTTTCATTGGGCAGCCTACGCTGGGGTTCTTTGGGGTGACAGTAGAGCGCTGGTATAAAGGAGATACCACACACTTACAAATGAGAAGATCCTTCGTTCTCCTCAGAAATTTAAGTGAAAAAAAGGGGGAGTGGGGTAAGTGCGCTAAAAAAGCTAAAGGTATCAGAACAAAGTATATATTTATACCTTAATTTCCGATATATATATTATAATAGTGAATGGAAATTAATTAATAAAACTTCATTTTTTGAAATAAACCAATTGTTAATAAAGGTGTTTCTTTAAGAGTGAATTTAAACTTTGTGTAAGTGATATAGAAAAGTAACTGAAATTGTTGCTAACGAGGTGATGTGAAAAGTAACTAAAATTGTTGCTAATAAAATAATGTGAAAAAAATGTGTTATAAACAGTGTTTGGAATTTATTATGTTTGGAAATATCCTATATTTAGGATAATACAATACTTGGAGACTAGGTAGAAAATGTAGTACCATTAGCAATATTGAGAATATATATTTATTGGTCCAGACTAAAAATTAGCAGGATCCAAGGGACCTAACAGATAACCCTTATATAGTAAATGCACACAGATGTTAAGAATCTTACAAATTTATTTTTGATTAAAAATATTACATATAACAATTATATAGGGGACGTCTCCCCAATTGCACAGCCTAAAGTTTCTCTAGAGTCATAAAAATCATAAAAATCTAAAAGACTTCTATAAAACGATCTATGTGATGAACAGCGAATAATAAAAACTATATATCATATAGGCACAGTAGTTAACTCTCGTAATAGCTTTTGGTGTGATAGATTCTTTTATCCAGACTTAGTTATTTTTGTATCGCCTTAAATTTTATATGTGGATCATACCAAAGTCTCTATGTAAGTTCCGTAATAGATAGTAAGTACTATCTATTACGGAACTTACATAGAGACTTTGGTATGATCCACATATAAAATTTAAGGCGATACAAAAATAACTAAGTCTGGATAAAAGAATCTATCACACCAAAAGCTATTACGAGAGTTAACTACTGTGCCTATATGATATATAGTTTTTATTATTCGCTGTTCATCACATCGATTGTTTTATAGAAGTCTTTTAGATTTTTATGATTTTTATGACTCTAGAGAAACTTTAGGCTGTGCAATTGGGGAGACGTCCCCTATATAATTGTTATATGTAATATTTTTAATCAAAAATAAATTTGTAAGATTCTTAACATCTGTGTGCATTTACTATATAAGGGTTATCTGTTAGGTCCCTTGGATCCTGCTAATTTTTAGTCTGGACCAATAAATATATATTCTCAATATTGCTATTGGTACTACATTTTCTACCTAGTCTCCAAGTATTGTATTATCCTAAATATAGGATATTTCCAAACATAATAAATTCCAAACACTGTTTATAACACATTTTTTTCACATTATTTTATTAGCAACAATTTTAGTTACTTTTCACATCACCTCGTTAGCAACAATTTCAGTTACTTTTCTATATCACTTACACAAAGTTTAAATTCACTCTTAAAGAAACACCTTTATTAACAATTGGTTTATTTCAAAAAATGAAGTTTTATTAATTAATTTCCATTCACTATTATAATATATATATCGGAAATTAAGGTATAAATATATACTTTGTTCTGATACCTTTAGCTTTTTTAGCGCACTTACCCCACTCCCCCCTTTTTTTACGCTGGGGTTCTTCCCTAACCCTATGGAAGCCGCCGGTCACAGAAAACAAGGAGGATGCGCTCTGTATAGTGTGCTTTGTGCCTACGGCGCCCGAAATGTAAATACTTTCATTATCATTAAGGGATTAACATGGTAACATACCGGTTTATATGGCATACATGGGATAATCCTTTGCTGAAAGGTTTATCTAGGTAGACTCAGGAGCAGCAAAGAACCTAGGTTCTCGCTGCTGATTGGTGTCTGCATATATACCAATTGTGATTGGCTCACCCAAGTGTTCAGTTAGAAACCAGTATTGCATTGCTGCTCCATTAACAAATGATACCAATAGAATGAAACTAATTAGATCATAGAAGTAAATTAGAAAGTTGCTTAAAATTGTCTTATCTATCTGAATCATGAAAGAACATTTTTGGGTTTCATGTCCCTTTAAGTAATGTAACTGCAAAGTAAAGAAGTAGAAACTCACTACTTAAATTGAAAAAGAAAGTTTTCAGTTCAATTGCAATACAGTATAGCCCACTTCAACCCCTTTAGGCCTAATAAACCTCCTTTAGCCAATTGAACCTCTTTGTTGCCATGTTAATCGCCTGTAATGTCATGTTAACCACAGACAGCCCAATATTAACTTGCTTAAAATCACTACAGCAAGTTTTCTTATATAAGTCACTTCTTTTTTAGTCATTTGTTTTTAAAACATTTAGGGGGGGATTACATTCCTGGCAGTGTAGTTAAGCCGAAATTAGCCTATTGCACTGCGTAACTACACTGCTGGGCTGCGTAGAAAACTGGCGACACAGGGGTTTTTTTTCCCCGTCACCAGGAATGTAATAGCTATACTCCACGTTAGTCTCTTCAGTAGAGCTGTGGTAGCTTTTAAGCAGTTAGGAACTTTTAAGGTGGGCCTTGCTGCGTTTTCCTAACACTTTGCTGCCCTAGTACAGAAAGCCAGAATAGGTTTATTCTGATCTTTCTTTCTACAGGCCTCTGTGGGGAGTGGCATACTCTCATGCCAGGTAAGCTGTCCTCCTGCCGGACGGCTAGATGCAGGTAAGTGCCTTTTGGTCTTCTAGGGAAGGGTTTTACCTGCCTTATACTGAGTTGTTTCACTCATAGAGTCTGTGTATTTACATTTTGTAGTGCTTAAGCGGAGCGCTTTTAAGCACGTTGTGCTCTCCCTTGCTCTTCTGCTACCGCAAAGAGGGGACACGTTCAGTGAGTGAAAACAATGTGTACAGTTCGGGCAGCCGCAGCTCCCTTGCTAACTAGGCAGGTATTTAAGTCTAGTTGTTTCCCAGAAATTAGTAGTTTATATCTAAGCAACCCTGGTAGCGAGACAACACTTTACTGGGAAGTTTTTTATAATAAAATTTTACTTTTTTGGGGGGCGTGTCTGGACGGCAGTCATAGCAGACGGAAAAAATGAAGCTCTGAGAAATGCCAACTTAATCTGACAAATATCAGGGGAACATTCTATGATCTACTCAGCATAATAGTATATTTAGTTCTCTGAAACTAATACCAACCAGGATATACCTTTCTTTTGAAGCGGCATAGCCTTTTTAAACTGATCCGAGTTTGTTAGATTTCAGGCGAAGGCCTAACACGTAGTTTTTAACTTCACCTCCCCCCGGCTTCCCGGGTTAAACATAAGGAACTAACTCGCTCAAGTATACAGTGATAAATGACCGCTAGAGTGAATACTAGCTATTCGATCACCTCTACTACATATAACTATTCCTCAATGAAGTATGGGCAGGAAGTTATGGAAGAGGAGTCAGCCATGGTTATAGCCCTTCTAAAAAGATTTGAGCGGGAGATGATTGCTGGATACAACCAACTGGCAGATAGTATACATTCGCCAGCCACAGAGGAAGGCTGCATCCAGACCCCGGTCACCTGTGAGAGGACCGTAGGAAGGCAATTACAGAGAGCTCAAACAGCCGATACTCCAGCTTTTACTGAGAACGCTATTGTTACAGATTGGCGCATCAAGGAACACTTCACTGGTTGTCTGATGATCCCTGCACCGGAGGATACAGCCGGTCCACTGGAGCAAACAGTGAGTCTTGTCCGAGATCGAGTAGTGATTGGCATGGGCCCATGTTCTGTGTCTGCAGCTCCCGAGCCTCTGCGTACTGGACTGCCTGTTGCACAGTACGGCGAAATGGAGTTATCTGCAGGAAACTTTGCTAGAGCCCTCCTACTCCAATTTAGATGGCCCCCCTTACGGAACAATTATCAGCATCTTGAAAGTGACATAATGCATACACTGGACATGAGACAGGTATCCACGTTACAATGCAGCCTTGATAAATGTGGGGTGGGCTGATAAGAATTTCCCTAGCCACACTTAATGATAGATTCAGCAGCAATGATTGTGTTTAATGTGGGTTGGGACTGATACTAGAGACTTCCTTTGAGGACATAATTCAAATGCTGCCTCCACCTCTTATAAGCAGCATTATCCGGAGACTAAGAAGTATTCTCTTTGATTGCTTCCCCCCTCGCAAACTGACCTGAGTTAGCGATGTAACTCCTTGACCCATACCTGGACTGGCTGCAACATTTATAGATATGTAGATGTAGATTTAGGGTAGCTATTGTTACTATACGTACAAACACATTTACTAAATAGTCAGCTTTTCCTTATGTTGCAAGACATTTCATACACACTTTGTGATCCTATAGATTTGCGTTCAAGCTAATTGCTCTGTGTCATTGTAATTGGCCTGGAGTAGTTAAGTTGTCACATTTAGACTTGTTGAGATAGATATTGTTTAACTACACACTTTGTTTTTATAGGCACAAGAATGTTACTATGATGGCTTAATATGGTATGTACCTATCATATATTTTACAGTTTGTGGAGATTACTGCTGTATTTAGGCTAGTGTGGTTATAATGCCACAGTTTGCTTTCCCTGAATGCTATCTGCTTTACCTGTGTGTTGTTTCATATTGTTTATTTTATGTAATATTGGTAACCTACGTGACATACACATGCTGCATTCCTTAAAGTCAATCAGGCTTGCCCCTCCTCCCTCAGTCGGTGAGGGGGATGGGAAGATATGTGCTATGGTTCTGAGGAGGGAGGATTAGCTCAAAATTCCTCTACTCCTACACATTTAATGTTATACACATTTTATCTGCGCTTAGAAGAAGTAGTTCAGGCAGGTAGTATTTGACTAATTCCACATTTATATACTATACGCCTGCAGGCTCCTCTCCTCATTTATTTTTTACCGATAGATTCTCTAGATATGATATATCAGACATTTTCTAGTATTGGGGAAGGTTTTAGTGGTGTAAGATCTATCTCACATCAGAGTCCTAGGGAACTAGCCTAAATCATAGGGATGTAACATAAATATACTCAGCAGTATATGTCATTAAGTATGTTAGTAAATCTGTATCCCTAAACTTTCTTTTGTAATACCTAAACTGTACTTGGTGCTGCGGCAATACCTCGTCATATGCCAATTTGCACAGTATTTAGTTATAACTACTGCTAGGTATGCATCACTTGTTTACTCAGCTCCTATACTCCCAATGGACCCAAGTGTCTTTATTTTAGTACCCAGAACCTTGGAAAACTGCATATATCATTTATTTCTTGATACGTGCTATTAAGTTATAATTGAGTTCACAAGGAGCCTCTGAAAAGTGAGAGGCACCAGAACTACTTCTGCTTACCTGCAAAGTACTACACTATGATTTACTACCACCAGTATGTCTGTACTTTTCACCTTACACTAAGGAATAGCAAATATTTGCAGGAATTAAGAGTATCTCACTATTATTGTTTTATATCTGCACCTGCTATATAGCTAGACCCCCTAAATACTATAAGCCATAGTAGATACACTCTGAGGACATATAACCCTACAGCCGCTAGACTTCTATTCTAGTTTAGGAGGTGCTATAGCCTATTACCCCTACCTACCTCTAGTTTAAACTGAGTTCTCCCTCATGCAATAGTACAGATATATAGGTACTAGAAGTTCTGGGGTTACTACTGTGGGCTGAGGCTGCCTCTTCATGGATAATAACTATATATATATATATATATATATATATATATATATATATATATATATATATATATATAAATTAGAAGAGGATTGCACTCCAAGCTAACAAATACTCCAATACCCTGGGTGCAGCAAAACAGGCATACAAAACATAGAAACAAAGCGCACTCCTAGGGATCCTTGTTCAGATGCTTTTAATGGTGAACGTTTTCGGACGTATAACGTCCGTCCTCAGACCAAAAAAGTGTTACTAGGAGTGCGCATTGTTTCTATGTTTTATATATATATATATATATATATATATATACATGCACTAGTCCGATCACTTCTTATATCATGCATACATATACAACCTAAGCTTAGCTTTATAACGCATTTACATGCGATTTCTTATATAGATTTTGCTTTAACTTTCACAATCAAGCCACACAACCCTATATTGCTTAGAAAGGTGTAGAAAACGATTTATTTAATATATAGCTTCACTCTAGCCCTATAATATCCTACTATACAAAGACGTATGGTTGAGGCGACTCTGCTGTATAGCGGGACCTTGAAAGAGGTTCTCCAGATATTCTAGGTTATTGTATTTATACCGTATCATTTCAATCAGTGTTTACGCACTGTTATACCCGTTATAAGACATAGGATCTAACAAGGTCCTCGATATGACTAACAAGTACTACAAGTCTTGCCTATATCAGGAGGTCCACAAGTGTCCAGCTAGTTAGTCTGTTATGATAGCCTCTAAAATTATAAAATGAAGGTTTCAGAATTGTACTACTCATCAAATAATTTGTTCTTTACCTGTATTACTATATTGTACTGTATTATCTGAACACTTGTCATCTGTACATTAAGACAATTTATGTATATTTTCATATGCTCAAAACCTTAATAAAAGATTTAAATTTAAAAAAAAAAAATAATTATGTGACGGATACCCCCGGCTACCCCGACTGGATAGCTCCGCCAAACGGTTCCTGCTTCCCCCTGCCGATTGCAGCTATGTAGGTGGCAAGTGACCACAGCCTGTAGCCACCCCTGATGCCCGACAGCACCAGTACTCAGGGTCCCACCCTGTGGCAGACTCCAGCTACCAGACTAGGTAGCTCTGTCAGAGTGTCCTTCCTCTGCCTGGAACAGGCTGCTATGTAGCCCAGGAAAAGTGATTGTAGCTGGAGCAAACCCAAATAACTAGACAGCCTAGCATTCAGGTTTAACAGGAACTCATTTTATTGAAAACACACACTCCTTTTATTCAGTCAGCTCATCTTGATAAGACCCTGGACAATCCCACTATTTTCCCGCCATTCCCGCCCCTCTAGACAGCCCGGCACCTCCATAGGAGCCACAGTCTCACATAATCCCAATACATAGGGGTGGCAGTTTCGGGTGATCCCGGTGGAGTGGCGGCATTTTAAAGCTCTCAGTCCCCAGATGCCACAGTCCAAAAATCAGCATGATTCGTTACTGGGGACCGGAGTTACAGTCCGTTGAAGTTATGGGGTTAGGGATGTCCAAAACCCCCAGTTCCTAAAGGAGCTCCACTCCGGCAATTCCCCAACCCTTTGTACTCCCCAGGGGCTACTAATCCCCAAAAGAGCGGAGCTCTGGGGCACATGGTTGCTGGAGCGACCTGGTTAAAGTTAGCGGGTGTTCTGCTGTCCTGTGACCGACCGGGAGTTCCAGGAGCCTGGCCAGCCTGAGAGGGGTTAGCCGGGTGTCCGTTGTAAGGCAGCCGACCGGGAGTTCCAGGAGCCCGGCCAGCCTAGGAGGGTTTTCCTGGTCATACACCAACTTTTCTCTGAACACAAAAACAAGCCAACACAAAGCAAACAAACAGCTTCCAGAGATGGTGGTTGCTCTGAGGAGCCCAAAACCACTGAGAAACAACAGGGGTGAGGTTGTAGGGGGGTGGGGGGGTAGCCTTAGCCATCTGATATCCGTGACATCTCCCCCCTCCAGTTCGGCAGACCCGGCTAGACCCTTAACGGGTCGGCCTGGGGCTGTCCGACAGTGGCCCTCCACTTCTCGGTTGCTGAGAGAGATTATCCCATCTCTCCTGAGCTTGGGGCATCCTGGGGGGTTTCTGCTGGAGTTTATACCCTGGGCGCAGGGATAGTCACAAAATGCAAAGTCCCAAACAAGGTTGCTAAGGCCGGCTCCCAAACAATTGCTGTTCCACAAGTTCCAGTGTCCTTAAGTTCCATGGCCAAACTGTTTCCCTCTGTGACACTCTGTTGAGTACCGGTTGACCCACCCACAAACAAAGCCAGTACCGGTTTTCCGGCTGTATACCCACCCCAGACTGTTAGTGGAAGTTGCTCCTTGGTGGGGCAGGCAAAACTCGGGTGCCCAAACTTGTGGCACCAACTGCATGAGCGGGTACTCCCCTGGCCTGCCCCCTGTGAGATATACTCCAGGACAAGAAAAGGGTATAGACCCTGCCAAGCTACTGAGGGGAGAGACCGTCTGTCTCCTCTCCCGAGAAGGAGATCTACTGCTGGGGAGGGAGGTCTGCTACCTCCGCTCCATGGGAAACTGTGCTGCCGCTGGGGAGAGAGACCGACTGTCTCCTCTCCCACAAAAGAATTCGGCCACTGGGGAGAGATATCGATACCTGTCTCTCCCTGCAAAGGCTTCTCTGTAAGGGGAGGGAGGATGACTACCTCTGCTCCCAGGGGATGGCTCTGCCGCTGGGGAGAGAGACCGACTATCTCCCCTCCCGGCTCTGAAGCTGGGGAGAGAGACCGACTGTCTCCTCTCCCGGCTCCTGGCTCTGCCGCTGGGGAGGGAGACCGACTGTCTCTTCTCCCAGGAAGGGGTTTGGCCGCTGGGGAGAGATATCGATACCCGTCTCTCCCTGCAAGGGCTTCTCTGTAAGGGGAGGGGGGACGACTACCTCTGCTCGCAGGGGATGGCTCTGCCGCTGGGGAGAGAGACCGACTGTCTCCTCTCCCGGCTCCTGGCTCTGCCACTGGGGAGAGAGACCGACTGTCTCCTCTCCCAGGAAGGGGTTCTGCTTACGGGGAGGGAGGACGACTACCTCCGCTCCCAGGGGATGGCTCTGCCGATGGGGAGAGAGACCGACTGTCTCCTCTCCCGGCTCCTGGCTCTGCCGCTGGGGAGAGAGACTGACTGTCTCCTCTCCCAGGAAGGGGTTCTGTTTACGGGGAGGGAGGATGACTACCTCCGCTCCCAGGGGATGGCTCTGCCGCTGGGGAGAGAGACCGACTGTCTCCTCTTCCGGCTCCTGGCTCTGCCGCTGGGGAGAGAGACCGACTGTCTCCTCTCCCAGGAAGGGGTTCTGTTTACGGGGAGGGAGGACGACTACCTCCGCTCCCAGGGGATGGCTCTGCCGCTGGGGAGAGTTATCAACATCCATCTCTCCATTGTCCAAGTCTATAATCTCAGAGACAGACTGCTGATCAGGATCCAGGAGCCCTGGTTCCCTTTCTCTTTGATGCCACTCCTCCACAGTCAAGCTCCATGAATCCCAGAGGGCTGCACCCCAGATCTGTATGCCCCTGGCACGCTGCTTAGCGAGATCCAGCAGCCTCTTGTATTCCTTGACCAGTGCCTCTTCCTGGTCAATTATAAAATCCAGATCGTCCAGCAGCCAGGTCTCCTCCAAGAGATCCAGCAGTTCCTCTTGGAGCCAAGAGATATCCTCTAGACCCTGGTCTGTCTCGCTCCCAAACTGTGTGTCCTCTGTCCTTTTTGTAAACAACAATCCAGGGCCGCCGAAGCCAAAGCCCTCTGTGGGGGATCCTTCCTCCAGCCATGGCTGCGCTTGCATAGCGAGCCATTGGAGGGCTCGATAGCCGTCCTCCACCCACATCTCTTGCTGGATCAGTCTATGTAGAACAGCTAGCCATTCCTTCTTTGGCTGTTCTCCCAGGAAAGGCAGCCTCACAGTCCACCGTACCCGGAATCTCGTGTCATTCGTGGGGAGGACCTTTCCATTTTCCTGCTCCTGTTGCAGAGCCTCCCACCAAAGGTCTCGGAGGGCAAGCTTCCTCCATGTCAGAACGTCCTGTTCCGAACAAGGATCCTTTGTTCCAGTCAGCATCTTTTGTACTCTCCCTAGGAACTCTGCCTCCATATTTACCGGCTACTGTGGTACGTCTCCTCTGTCAGCAGGAACCTTGTAAACGAAGCAGATCCCACCGCTGCCAGCCAATGTGACGGATACCCCCGGCTACCCCGACTGGATAGCTCCGCCAAACGGGTCCTGCTTCCCCCTGCCGATTGCAGCTATGTAGCTGGCAAGTGACCACAGCCTGTAGCCACCCCTGATGCCCGACAGCACCAGTACTCAGGGTCCCACCCTGTGGCAGACTCCAGCTACCAGACTAGGTAGCTCTGTCAGAGTGTCCTTCCTCTGCCTGGAACAGGCTGCTATGTAGCCCAGGAAAAGTGATTGTAGCTGGAGCAAACCCAAATAACTAGACAGCCTAGCATTCAGGTTTAACAGGAACTCATTTTATTGAAAACACACACTCCTTTTATACAGTCAGCTCATCTTGATAAGACCCTGGACAATCCCACTATTTTTCCGCCATTCCCGCCCCTCTAGACAGCCCGGCACCTCCATAGGAGCCACAGTCTCACATAATCCCAATACATAGGGGTGGCAGTTTCGGGTGATCCAAAACCCCCAGTTCCAAAAGGAGCTCCACTCCGGCAATTCCCCAACCCCTTGTACTCCCCAGGGGCTACTAATCCCCAAAAGAGCGGAGCTCTGGGGCACATGGTTGCCGGAGCGACCTGGGTTAAAGTTAGCGGGTGTTCTGCTGTCCTGTGGCCGACCGGGAGTTCCAGGAGCCTGGCCAGCCTGAGAGGGGTTAGCCGGGTGTCTGTTGTAAGGCAGCCGACCGGGAGTTCCAGGAGCCCGGCCAGCCTAGGAGGGTTTTCCTGGTCATACACCAACTTTTCTCTGAACACAAAAACAAGCCAACACAAAGCAAACTAACAGCTTCCAGAGATGGTGGTTGCTCTGAGGAGCCCAAAACCACTGAGAAACAACACGGGTGAGGTTGTAGGGGGGTGGGGGGTAGCCTTAGCCGTCTGATATCCGTGACAATTTACTTTTTGTCTCTGTGATGTAGGAGTACTTTAGTGTTTAAGTTCATTTTCACATATTTATCTCAAGATTTGGAATCTTATGCTAGAACATACCACGGCAATTTAAGAGCATTTAAAGTGCCAGCACAATTTCTAAGTATGGCTTAGAGTCCTTTAATAGATAAGTTCTTGTTTCACCTAATTTTCTCAAAATTTGGGATCTTATGCCTAGACATACAGCGGTTATCTAAGAACATTTAAAGTGACAGCACAATTTCTAAATGTTTTTCATTGGTGCTTGTCAGTCTGTCCTCACGGAGTTAGATTATTATTGGTTATTTGTAGAGCGCCAACAGATTCCACAGCGCTATAAGCAAAGGGGGGGTACAACAAAACAATTATAGGGATCAAATGGGTAGAGGGCTCTGCCAAGAGTTAGAGCTCTGTTCCCTTGTTATCTCACAATTAGCTCATAAATTGTCTCTTGGGATGATGCTGTTTAGGCAATGCCACAGTTTTCTCCTTAAATGTCCCAAGCCTTATGGCGTCACATACTGTGCCCTGCATTTTCCTCTGTCTCCTGGAGGAGCTTATTTGCTTGCAGAATTTTTCTTTGCTCAGGTATCTTCAGCGATATCTGCGGCATTGTCTGCTTTCCTATACTGATGGGAAATCGCAAGAAGAATATTAGAGATTCTGATAGTAAGGTTTCTGCTCCTCCTGCTGCTACTCAGTTTGATTTTCCCCATAAGTCTGGTGTGGAGGATACGTTGGTAGCCTCTGAGGGGAAATCTCAGATTATGACAGTGTAATTCCTTCTTCTGATTCTGAAGTGGTAATCTTCAGATGTATGCCTCTGATCACCTCGTGTATTGTTTAAGGAGGTTTTGGATACTTGGACGACACCGATATTCCTATCGTTGCCAACCCCTGGAAGTTTTCCAACTTGATCATCTCTATGATGTTCCTTCCTATGTGGAAGTATCTCTAGACGTGCTATGAGATTTTTCCTCTCTTTTAAAGTCTTTTATTTTTCCATTTAAGGCACAGCGCTTTAAATAGAAGGAAATTTTTCTACTATGGCTCAGAGAATTTCGATCCTTATGGAGGTTAGCAACTCCTTTTATGGATCCGTGGACAAGAAGCTGGAGGCTTATTAATCATCCAGGTTTTCAATGGAAGGAAACAAGATATAAGAGTGGCATCTTTTGAATGTGCCTTGTCTAACATAGACTGGGAGCCAAGATATCTGGCTATTCTGTGCTAGCCCGAGTGGTGGTGTGACTATAATCTTGGTCAGTTGATCCTTCCTCCAAGTCCAAGTTTCTGGCGCTTCTTTACTAGGGCAAGACCTTGTTTGAATTTGGTCTGGCAGAAATTATTTCTGATTTTATGGGTGAAAAATTAGCCTTTTCTACCAGAGGACAAAGAAATAGACCTTAAGGACGCCAGAGCAATTTTTCGTTTCTTTGGTAACTGCAAAGTACAGTCTTCCTCTCTCTCTCTTACAAGCGGGAATAATCCAAGTTTTCTTGACAGCCCAAGCAGTCTTGGGGCAAGGGGAAGCATTCTAGAAATCCGCAGCTGAGTCTTTATCAGCATGAAGGGTTTGTCCCCGATCCAGAATCGGATCAAGTGGGGGACAGATTTTCTCTGTTTTTATCAAGCCTAGAATCCTTTGGCTGTGGACACAGTAATCAAGGTTAAAAATAGAATTCATAACTTCCTCCCAGGGGCAGATTCCTCCTCTTATGTTAGTCTGCAGACCAGATAAAGAGAGAGGCATTCTTGAAATGTATTTAGGATTGTTTTCCTTCCTGGGAGCGGTTGTCTAGATTCTATACCTTTCTGTTGTGGCTCACAAATAAAAGGGACTTTCTCATCTTTGTTAGACCTAAAGTGTCTCATCAGTAGCATCCTTCAAATGGAGATTATTTGTTCCATGCTTCCCTTGATGCAAGAGGGTCAGCATGACAACCATAGACCGGATGGATGCGTATATTCATGTTTCCATCCACAGGGATCATCAAGTTCATGAGCTTCACCTTTCTAGACAAACCTTTTCAGTTTGCGGCTTTTCCGGTTGGCCTTGCCTCGGTTACCAGAATCTTCTCTATGTTCTGGGGGCTCTTTTGGCGGTGATTAGGTCTCGGGAATTGTATTGATAACCTACCTGGATATTGGTTCAGATGCCATATTTCAAGAAGCTATCTCTCTTTTGGAGATGCTGTTGTTTTTTCATGTTCTTACAGATGGAAAGTGATTCTGGATAAGAGTTCTCTTGTTCCAGCTATGAGGGTTGTTTTCCAGGGGACCAAAATAGTACCCTTTTCTAGTCTGCAGTCTACTGTTAGGCATCAGTGACTTATGGTTTGGGGGAATTGGTCTCATGTTCACTTCAATGGACATCATTCCTTTTGCTTATTTACATTTCCGAGCTCTGCAGTTTGCATTCTCAGTCTATGGCAGGGATCTTTCGGATCTGTCTCAGAGGATAGATCTAGATCAGTCAACTGGAGACTCTCTCACGTGATGGTTTTCTTAGGTGCATCTAGATCAGGCAGATGCTTCCGGAGAACTTTCTGGTCAAAAGTGGCTTACATTAACATTAGAGAGTTTCCTCAGCAAGGAAGAAGGTGGCTCAGATTGTTTGGTGGGCCGAAGACCACAATTACTGGTTAAATGCCATCCACTTTCCAGGAGTTGTCTCTGGGAATCGGTCTTCCTGAGCAGATAGACGTTTCCTCCTGGGGAGTGGGCTCTCCATCCGGAGGTTTTCTCCTGGTTCACCCTTAAATGGGGGGTGCCGGAGCCAGATCTGTTAGCGTAAGTTTGATAGATATGCTTCTATGTCCAGAGTTCTGCAGGCCGTTCTGATAGATGCTCTAGAGGTTCCTTGGGTTTTCAGTCTAGCATACCTGTTTTACTCCATTTGCTCTCCGTGCACAAGTGATTGCTTGTATCAAGCAGGTGAAAACATCGGTAATTCTAATATCCTCTGGGTGTTTTCACAGGATCTGCTTGTCAGAACTAGTGAAGATGTCATCTCTTCCAACTTGGAGGCGGTCTTGAGGAAGGACCTTTTAATCAGGGTCTACTCCTTCATCCAAATCTTGCTACTCTGAAGCTGACTGCTTTGAGGTTGTACACTTACTTTTGTCTAAGTGTGTTTTTTTCTGACACGGTCATTGAGACCATGTTTTCAGGCTTGGGAGCCTGTTACTTGTAAGATTTACCATAAGATATGGCGTAAATGTTTTTATTTGTGTGAATCCAGGAGCTAATTTTGGAGTAGGGTCAGGATTCCAAGAATTTTTTATTTCTCCAGGAATGTCTGGAGAAGAGTTTGTCTGTCTGTACTCTGGAGGGTCAGATTTCTGCCCTATCTAAATTGCTGCACAGCGTCTGACGGACGTGCCAGTCATGCAATCCTTTGTCAGGCCTTGCATTCCAAAAGATATTGAGTGGTTCTTGGAGGGTTTTGTTTCTTGCTGCCTCTCTTCTGCTCGGAAGGATTTTGGAACTCTCAACTTGGCAGTGTGATTCCCCTTATCTAGGCAAATAAGACAGTTCTTCATACCAGGTTTGGTTTTCTTCCTAAGTTTGTTTCGGAAAGAAATATTAATCAGGAAATTGTTTTTCCTTCTCTCTGTCTTAATACTTCTTCTTTTAAGGAATGTTTGTTCCCAACCTCTCAAAGCTCTTAAATTTTTAATGCAGGCTACTAAGGTTTTTCGCCAGTCTTCAGTATTGTTTCTGTGCCTTTCTGCGAAACGCAAGGGTCAGAAAGCCACTGCCACTTCTCTTTCTCTTGGGTTGAGAAGTATTAATCGTTTGACATATGAGACTGTTGGACAACTGTCCTCTGAGAGAATCACAGCTCATTCCTCTGGGGATGTTTCTCTTCTTGAGCCTTCAAGAATGAGGTCTCTGTAGAACAGATTTGCAAGGCTGCGACTTGGTCTTCTTTGCACACTTTTTCTAAATTCTATAAATATGATACGTTTGCCTCGGCTGAGACTTCTTTTGGGAGCAAGGTTCTGCAAGCAGTGGTGCCTTCTTTTTAGGTTACCTGTCTTGCCCCCCCGTATGATCTGTGTCCTCTAGCTTGGGTATGGATTCCCAACAGTAATTGATGATCCGTGGACTCACTGTGTCTTAAGAAAGAAAACAAAATTTATGCTTACCTGATAAATGTATTTATTTATTGACACGGTGAGTCCACGGCCCTCCCTGTTTTTCAGACAGTTTTTTTTATATAAACCTCAGGCACCATGTGTTATTTCCTTTCTCTCCTTTTCCTTCGGTCGAATGACTGGGGGTTGTGGGAAGGAAAGTGATACTTAACAGCTTTGCTGATACATAACAGTGCTCTTTGCCTCCTCCTGCTGGCCAGGAGTGATATTCCCAACAGTAATTGATGATCCGTGGACTCACCGTGTCAAGAAAGAAAGAAATTTATCAGGTAAACATAAATTTTGTTTTTTCAATTAAGTAGTGAGTTTCTACTTATTCACTTTGCAGTTACATTACTTAAAGGGGCACTGAATCCATGTTTTTTCTTTAGTGATTCAGATAGAGCATGCAATTTTAAGCAAGTTTCTAATTTACTCCTATTATCAATTTTTCTTCGTTCTCTTGCTATCTTTATTTGAAAAAGAAAGTCCAGTACCTTTGACAGCACTTGTTTATTGGTTGATGAATTTATCCACCAATCAGCAAGAACAACCCAGTTTGTTCACCAAAATGGGCCAGCATCTAAACTTACATTCTTGCTTTTCAAATAAAGATACCAAAAGAAAGAAGAACATTTGCTAATAGGAGTAAATTATAAAGTTGCTTAAAATTGCATGCTCTATCTGAATCACAAAAGAAAAAATTTGGGTTCAGTGTCCCTTTAAGTTATGGTTTTGGCTCCTTCACATCCATTTCGCATTAATAACCCCATGTATGCAATATAAACCGGTATGTTACCATGTTAATCCCTCAATGCCCAGGGTCGGATTTACATTTTGGGCACCCGTAGGCACAGAGCACACTATACAGAGCGCATCCTCCTTGTTTTTTGTGACCGGCGGCTTCCATGGGGTCAGGGAAGAACCCCAGCGTAGGCTGCCCAATGAAACGCCTGTCTGTGCTGGACAGACGTTTCAATGGACAGCTTACACTGAGGTCCCTCTCTGCCCCCACAGAAGCCAACGGTCATGGAAAAGAAGGAGGTGCGCTCTGAATAGAGTTCTGTATAAAGCACAGCGCATTCTCCTTTTTGCTGGTGTTCTGTCGAATTATTTGTCAGAAAACCAACAATTAGGCACAGTAGGCATTGGCCCCGCGCCCCTCTATGGAGGGTGCCTGTAGGCACATACCTACTCTGCCTCATTTGAAATCGGGCCCTGTTAATGCCACATTAACCTCTTGGGTGCAATGTTAACCCCCTTAAATTAAACTTTCTGGTGCAGTGTTAATCACTGGTTTTCTATATTTCCCCTAAAAAACATCCACAAATTGTCTCCATCCAGCCCTATAGTGTATTTTTATTTACAATTAATTACCGGGTGCAGACTGAGGATACGTCATAACATATGTGTAATATCTCAGTAGGTAAAACTACACAGATAACTAAAATATTATGTGCAATATCCACCAAACCGGCACAAACAGGGAACAAATGAATATAGTTGTCAGTAGTCAGTGGGAATTGATAACATATAATATGCAGTATCTTCAAAACCAAATTGACACAAACATTTTTTTTGTGGCACAAACGCAGCACAAATGAAGGGTATATTTGTTTTTAAAATTAATTAACATGGGGTGCAAAGTGGGTGAAGTTTCAGCAAATATAATGTGCAATATCTCCGAAACCAAACAGACACAAACGTTCGTTTTTGTAGCACAAACGCAGCACAAACAAATGGTATATTTGTTTTTAAAATTGAATAACATGGGGTGCAAAGGGCGGGGTTACATAAAAAAATAATGCACAATATCTCTGAAACCAAACCGGCACAAACATTTGTTTTTGCAGCACAAATCAGCACAAATGAATTGTATGTTTGTTTTTAAAATTGAAAAACATGGGGTGCAAAGTGGGCGGAGTTTCAGCAAATATAATGCGTAATATCTCCGAAACCAAACCAGCACAAACGTTCATTTTAGCGGCACAAATTAGCACAAACGCAGCACAAATTAATGGTATATTTTTATTTAGTTTTTACAAACACAGGGTGCCAACTTCACATAGGTCTTTATTACCCATTCCCCAGTTTTGTATAACCAACACAGTTATATTAATACACTTTTTATCTATGTGATTACCTTGTATCTAAGCATCTTCTGACTGTTCCCTGATCACATGACTTTTTATTTATTATCTATTGACTTGCATTTTAGCCAATTAGTGCACACAAGCCACAGGCGTGATCACAATGTTATCTATATGGCCCACATGAACTAGCAGTATCCTATTGTGAAAAGCAAATAAAAAAGCATGTGATAAGAGGCGGCCTTCAAGGACTTAGAAATTATCATTTGAGCCTTCCTAGGTTTAGCTTTCAACTAAGAATACCAAAAGAACAAAACAAATATGATGATAAAAGTAAATTGGAAAGTTGTTTAAAATGACATGTCCTATCTGAATCATGTAAGTTTATTTTTTACTAGACCGTCCCTTTAACAGTTAAATTATTTGTTTGTGATTTTAAATAATTGCACTTTGAGATATTTTATATATATATTATTTTTTCTTGGTCCCAAACTACCTTCACAAAAAGTCATTGATCTAATGAATCACTCTGGTTCCATCAAACACATTTTGGATGAATAAGATTGTTTTCAAATGTGTATCTTATTTATCTTTGATAGTTTATGCTTTCATTACATTTGCTGTTAAAGGACCAGTAAATATAGTAGATTTGCTTATTCAACAAATGCACAATGCAATAGCACTTAGTCTGAATTTCAAATGAGCAGTCGATTTTTTCTGACAAAATACATATATATGAACAGTCACAACTACGACAAGATTAGAATATATATTATGGGCGAGATTACATTTGCGGCGCAGACTTCAGCGCAACTGCTGAATCCGGCACCGCCCATAATTTCACCTCGCACATCGGGGAATCACATAAACCCCGCCATCAGTTCATAAAGTGCCGTAAATCGGATAAGCTAGCGATGGCCAGAAATGTGCGTAAATACAAATTTCCTGGAGTCGCCAGTGACTTACGGCACTTTCAAAACTGCCGAAAATAAAAAAATATGTAAAAGAGCTGAATGCTCTTTTAAGGGCAATACCCATACAAATGCCCCTTTATGGGCAATGGGTAGTTTAGGATTTTTTAGTGTTAGGTTTTTTTTATTTTGGTGGCTGGGGGGTTTAGAGGGGGGACTTAGTATTTTTTAAGGTAAAATAACTTTAACTTAGGGCAATGCCCTGCAAAAGGCCCTTTTAAGGGTTATTGGTAGTTTAGTTTAGATTAGGGAGTGTTTTTATTTTGGGGGGCTTTTTTATTGTCATAGAGATTACATTTATTTTTTCATTTTTGATAATTTGGTTTATTTTATGTTATGTTAGACTTTTTAATTTCTTTCATGTAATTAGCAAGAGTCCATGAGCTAGTGACGTATGGGATATACATTCCTACCAGGAGGGGCAAAGTTTCCCAAACCTCAAAATGCCTACAAATACACCCCTCACCACACCCACAAATCAGTTTTACAAACTTTGCCTCCTGTGGAGGTGGTGAAGTAAGTTTGTGCTAGATTCTACGTTGATATGCGCTCCGCAGCAGGTTGGAGCCCGGTTTTCCTCTCAGCGTGCAGTGAATGTCAGAGGGATGTGAAGAGAGTATTGCCTATTTGAATTCAATGATCTCCTTCTACGGGGTCTATTTCATAGGTTCTCTGTTATCTGTCGTAGAGATTCATCTCTTACCTCCCTTTTCAGATCGACGATATACTCTTATATATACCATTACCTCTACTGATTCTCGTTTCAGTACTGGTTTGGCTTCTCTACTACATGTAGATGAGTGTCCTGGGGTAAGTAAGTCTTATTTTTGTGACACTCTAAGCTATGGTTGGGCACTTTTATGTAAAGTTCTAAATATTCGTGTTTAAACATTTATTTGCATTTATTTGCCTTGATTCAGGATGTTCAATATTCCTTATTTCAGACAGTCAGTTTCATTATTTGGGATAATGCATTTGAATAATCAATTTTTTTCTTACCTTAAAATTTGACTTTTTCCCTGTGGGCTGTTAGGCTCGCGGGGGATGAAAATGCTTCATTTTATTGCGTCATTCTTGGCGCGGACTTTTTTGGCGCAAAAATTTTTCTTTGTTATTTCTGGCGTCATACTTGTCGCCGGAAGTTGCGTCATTTTTGACGTTTTTGCGCCAAAAATGTTGGCGTTACCGGATGTGGCGTCATTTTTGGCGCTAAAAGCATTTAGGCGCCAAATAGGCGCCAAATAATGTGGGCGTCTTTTTTGGCGCCAAAAAATATGGGCGTCATTATTGTCTCCACATTATTTAAGTCTCATTGTTTATTTGCTTCTGGTTGCTAGAAGCTTGTTCACTGGCATTTTTTCCCATTCCTGAAACTGTCATTTAAGGAATTTGATCAATTTTGCTTTATATGTTGTTTTTTCTTTTACATATTGCAAGATGTCTCAGATTGATCCTGATTCAGAAGATACTTCTGGAAAATCGCTGCCTGATGCTGGATCTACCAAAGTTAAGTGTATTTGCTGTAAACTTGTGGTATCTGTTCCTCTAGCTGTTGTTTGTAATGAATGTCATGACAAACTTGTTAATGCAGATAATATTTCCTTTAGTAATGTTACATTACCTGTTGCTGTTCCATCAACATCTAATACTCAGAGTGTTCCTGTTAACATAAGAGATTTTGTTTCTAAATCCATTAAGAAGGCTATGTCTGTTATTCCTCCTTCTAGTAAACGTAAAAGGTCTTTTAAAACTTCTCATTTTTCAGATGAATTTTTAAATGAACATCATCATTCTGATTCTGATAATGATTCCTCTGGTTCAGAGGATTCTGTTTCAGAGGTTGATGCTGATAAATCTTCATATTTATTAAAAATGGAATTTATTCGTTCTTTACTTAAAGAAGTCTTAATTGCAATTAGAAATAGAGGATTCTAGTCCTCTTGATACTAAATCTAAACGTTTAAATAAGGTTTTTAAATCTCCTGTAGTTATTCCAGAAGTTTTTCCTGTCCCTGATGCTATTTCTGAAGTAATTTCCAGGGAATGGAATAATTTGGGTATTTCATTTACTCCTTCTAAACGTTTTAAGCAATTATATCCTGTGCCATCTGACAGATTAGAGTTTTGGGACAAAATCCCTAAGGTCGATGGGGCTATCTCTACTCTTGCTAAACGTACTACTATTCCTACGGCAGATAGTACTTCCTTTAAGGATCCTTTAGATAGAAAAATTTAATCCTTTCTAAGAAAAGCTTACTTATGTTCAGGTAATCTTCTTAGACCTGCTATATCTTTAGCGGATGTTGCTGCAGCTTCAACTTTTTGGTTGGAAGCTTTAGCGCAGCAAGTAACAGATCATAATTCTCATAGCATTGTTCTTCTTCGACATGCTAATAATTTTATTTGTGATGCCATCTTTGATATCATTAGGCTCCCAAGTCAACATGAAGGTGCGGCCCTCATTCCAGCCCAGCTGGTAGGGGGCAGATTACAATTTTTCAAAGAAATTTGGATCAATTTGATTCACAATCTTTGGATTCAGAACATTGTTTCACAAGGGTACAGAATAGGCTTCAAGATAAGGCCTCCTGCAAGAAGATTTTTTCTTTCCCGTGTCCCAGTAAATCCAGTGAAGGCTCAAGCATTTCTGAAATGTGTTTCAGATCTAGAGTTAGCTGGAGTAATTGTGCCAGTTCCAGTTCGGGAACAGGGGCTGGGGTTTTACTCAAATCTCTTCATTGTACCAAAGAAGGAGAATTCCTTCAGACCAGTTCTGGATTTAAAAATATTGAATCATTATGTAAGGATACCAACATTCAAAATGGTAACTATAAGGACTATTCTGCCTTTTGTTCAGCAAGGGCATTATATGTCCACAATAGATTTATAGGATGCATATCTGCATATTCCGATTCATCCAGATCACTATCAGTTTCTGAGATTCTCTTTCCTAGACAAGCATTACCAGTTTGTGGCTCTGCCGTTTGGCCTAGCAACAGCTCCAAGGATTTTTACAAAGGTTCTCGGTGCCCTTCTGTCTGTAATCAGAGAACAGGGTATTGTGGTATTTCCTTATTTGGACGATATCTTGGTACTTGCTCAGTCTTCACATTTAGCAGAATCTCATACGAATCGACTTGTATTGTTTCTTCCAGAACATGGTTGGAGGATCAATTTACCAAAAAGTTCATTGATTCCTCAGACAAGGGTAACCTTTTTAGGTTTCCAGATAGATTCAGTGTCCATGACTCTGTCTCTGACAGACAAGAGACGTTTAAAATTGGTTTCAGCTTGTCGAAACCTTCAGTCTCAATCATTCCCTTCGGTAGCCTTATGCATGGAAATTCTAGGTCTTATGACTGCTGCATCGGACGCGATCCCCTTTGCTCGTTTTCACATGCGACCTCTTCAGCTCTGTATGCTGAACCAGTGGTGCAGGGATTATTCAAAGATATCTCAATTAATATCTTTAAAACCGATTGTACGACACTCTCTGACGTGGTGGACAGACCACCATCGTTTAGTTCAGGGGGCTTCTTTTGTTCTTCCGACCTGGACTGTGATTTCAACAGATGCAAGTCTGACAGGTTGGGGAGCTGTTTGGGGGAGAACAGAAATAAGCTGGCGCTTAGGACCCCTAATAAGCCAAGCACAGGGTAGGGTCTCCCAATCAAAACCCTGGGAATTGTCACAAGTAAGAAAATTTGGGGGGGTGCTGGCGCTAAAAACAGCTTAGGGACAGTCTATATAATCTGTGAAAAATTCAAATAGGATATTTGACAGGATAGTCTGAAATTTTATGTGGCTGATGCAATAGCTGTGAATTATATTATAACATGTAATGTATTGTTATTGCTCGAATTTGCCTGATAAACCGGATACAAAAAAAAAAAAAAAAATCCTTTGGAAAATGACACACAGTTTATAAGGATTATGTAATATACACTTATATATGTAAAGGTGGGATGGATCTTAGATTTAGACTAGACCTCTAACAGTAATCAAATAAACAATGAAATAACAAATCCACAATGACCAAATATTGTAAAAGAAAGATTATTTATTGGAAATAAAATAGAATTATATTGTAGGTAAAAAGCGCTGGACGTCCAGACTAATTTTTTTATAAAAAACTATTAATATAGAATTGGGTAGAGTGGTCTCAATATGTATAGGGCTGGCCTGTATACAGGTAGGTACCTAGTACCAATTGCAATTTACACTAATAAAAGTACCTTTGTAAATACCCTCACTCTACGTCTAGAGTGAGGAGTATTAGTAGTTCTGTGAATGTGGGTCCGTTCTTGAGCTCTGTGTAAGGAAGGTGTTTTTGTTAGGAATCCGGTGCTTCCTTGTTTCTGGGTCTCGCTTGGTCCGGTATGCAGTCCTGGTCCTTGCTGGCGTGCTTGTTTTACTTAGCATTACCCTGGCGCGGTGATCCTCGCTGGCTGTGTTGTTGCTCCTTACGTCACTTCCGGAAGTGGTGTGTAATGCCGTGTTAGTATAGAATAGCTGTGCGATATGTTGCAGTCTGTTTAGTGGCAAGATTGTATCTCCATGCGACTGTGTTTGCAATAAGCTCCTGCAAACATTTACCTCCTAGTGCTGTATCAGTCTCTTAGATGGTATTATTTGCAGGAGTGTTGGTTTCAGCTTTTTGTCCTCCTCTGGCTTGAGTGCCGTTTAGATGTAGGTTGTTCCGCTGTCAGGCTAGTAGCCTGTATAGGTGATCCGATGTTCTCCAGGGGCACTTTCTCTTAGTGCTAACTGGAGATGGTGCAGTATGCTTGGGCTAATCTGTATTCAGCAGCATTACTGATTCATAGGTAGAACAATGCTTCTCAGTGCAATAAAAAGAGGTGAGAAGATTGTAGCAAGTGTAGAGAGGTTATAATCCTTATGTTCCACTTGAAGAGTTACTCAAATCAACGCGTTTCACCCCACACTAGGGGCTTTTTCAAGAATGAGTAACCTTATGAGATAGCACCCTTTCTCTCTGACAGCACAAGGGGTTTGGGAATCTCAGGAGGTGAGATTACCAATCAACATTTTGGAACTCCGTGCAATTTTCAGAGCTCTTCAGTCATTGCCTCTTCTAAAGAGAGAGTCGTTCATTTGTTTTCAAACGGACAATGTCACAACCGTGGCATATGTCAATCATCAAGGAGGGACTCACAGTCCTCTGGCTATGAAAGAAGTATCTCGAATACTGGTATGGGCGGAATCCAGCTCCTGTCTAATTTCTGCGGTTCATATCCCAGGTATAGACAATTGGGAAGTGGATTATCTCAGTCGCCAAACGTTACATCCGGGCAAATGTGGGGACTTCCAGAAATAGATCTGATGGCTTCTCATCTAAACAAGAAACTTCCCAGGTATCTGTCCAGATCCAGGGATCCTCAGACGGAGGCAGTGGATGCATTGTCACTTCCTTGGAAGTATCATCCTGCCTATATCTTTCCGCCTCTAGTTCTCCTTCCAAGAGTGATTTCCAAGATTCTAAAGGAGTGCTCGTTTGTTCTGCTGGTGGCTCCAGCATGGCCTCACAGGTTTTGGTATGCGGATCTTGTCCGGATGGCCACTTGCCAACCGTGGACTCTTCCATTAAGACCAGACCTTCTATCGCAAGGTCCTTTTTTCCATCAGGATCTCAAATCCTTAAATTTGAAGGTATGGAGATTGAACGCTTGATTCTCAGTCATAGAGGTTTCTCTGATTCTGTGATTAATACTATGTTACAGGCTCGTAAATCTGTATCTAGGAAGATATATTATCAAGTCTGGAAGATTTACATTTCTTGGTGTTGTTCTCATCATTTTTCTTGGCATTCTTTTAGAATTCCTAGAATTTTACAGTTTCTTCAGGATGGTTTGGATAAAGGTTTGTCTGCAAGTTCCTTGAAAGGACAAATCTCTGCTCTTTCTGTTCTTTTCACAGAAAGATTGCTAGTCTTCCTGATATTCATTGTTTTGTACAGGCTTTGGTTCGTATAAAACCTGTTATTAAGTCAATTTCTCCTCCTTGGAGTTTGAATTTGGTTCTGGGGGCTCTTCAAGCTCCTCCGTTTGAACCTATGCATTCGCTGGACATTAAATTACTTTCTTGGAAAGTTTTGTTTCTTTTGGCCATCTCTTCTGCTAGAAGAGTTTCTGAATTATCTGCTCTTTCTTGTGAGTCTCCTTTTCTGATTTTTCATCAGGATAAGGCGGTGTTGCGAACTTCTTTTAAATTTTTACCTAAGGTTGTGAATTCTAACAACATTAGTAGAGAAATTGTGGTTCCTTCATTGTGTCCTAATCCTAAGAATTCTAAGGAAAGATCGTTGCATTTTTTGGATGTAGTTAGAGCTTTGAAATATTATGTTGAAGCTACTAAAAATTTCCGAAAGACTTCTAGTCTATTTGTTATCTTTTCCGGTTCTAGGAAAGGTCAGAAGGCCTCTGCCATTTCTTTGGCGTCTTGGTTAAAGTCTTTGATTCATCATGCTTATGTCGAGTCGGGTAAAACTCTGCCTCAAAGGATTACAGCTCATTCTACTAGGTCAGTTTCTACTTCCTGGGCGTTTAGGAATGAAGCTTCGGTTGATCAGATTTGCAAAGCAGCAACTTGGTCTTCTTTGCATACTTTTACTAAATTCTACCATTTTGATGTGTTTTCTTCTTCTGAAGCAGTTTTTGGTAGTTTCAGGCAGCTGTTTCTGTTTGATTCTTCTGCTTATAATTTCAGTTTTTTTCATTATAAGATTTAAACTTTGTTTTGGGTGTGGATTATTTTCAGCGGAATTGGCTGTCTTTATTTTATCCCTCCCTCTCTAGTGACTCTTGCGTGGAAGATCCTTGGGTATTCATTATCCCATACGTCACTAGCTCATGGACTCTTGCCAATTACATGAAAGAAAACATAATTTATGTAAGAACTTACCTGATAAATTCATTTCTTTCATATTAGCAAGAGTCCATGAGGCCCACCCTTTTGTGGTGGTTATGATTTTTTTGTATAAAGCACAATTATTCCAATTCCTTATTTTTTTATGCTTTCGCACTATTTTCTTATCACCCCACTTCTTGGCTATGCGTTAAACTGATTTGTGGGTGTGGTGAGGGGTGTATTTGTAGGCATTTTGAGGTTTGGGAAACTTTGCCCCTCCTGGTAGGAATGTATATCCCATATGTCACTAGCTCATGGACTCTTGCTAATATGAACGAAATGAATTTATCAGGTAAGTTCTTACATAAATTATGTTTTTTTGTAATTTTAGATTAATTTAAATTTAGTTTTTTTTATTTTTAAACTAATGTTAGTTGTTTTGTTTTTTTAATTGTAACAGTATTTTTTAATTTAGGTAATTGGGGTTCATTTAGGGGGTGTTAGGTTAGGGGGCTTAATAATTTAATTAGTTATTT
Organism: Bombina bombina; assembly: GCF_027579735.1. Taxonomy (NCBI): domain Eukaryota; kingdom Metazoa; phylum Chordata; class Amphibia; order Anura; family Bombinatoridae; genus Bombina; species Bombina bombina. The sequence goes on along the minus strand of NC_069506.1, from coordinate 296,358,968 downwards.
GCATTGTGGGGATTTGGCGGTTTAGGGGTTAGTAGATTTATTAAGTTAATTGCGATGTGGGTTAATGGCTGATTAGGGGTTAATAGTTTAATAAGATTAATTGCGAGGTGGGTAAATGGCGGATTAGGGGTTAAAATTTTTAGGTAGATTGCGATGTGGGGATTGGCGGATTAGGGGTTAATAGTTTTATTAGTTATTGCGGTGGGGGTTGGCGGTTGACAGGTAGATATTGTGCATGCGTTAGGTGTTAGTTTATATTCGCTGCATAAGTCCTTGCGCTGAATATGTGATACCAACTTGCGACACGGTTCTATGTTAGCTTATGGGAGTAAAATTAGCAGGCGACGGGTGACATATACGGTGCCGAATATGTGATAGCAAAACCGGACTAAACATTGTTTGTTTGTTTTTTTTGTTTGTTTGTTTTTGTTAAAGGTTTTTATTGAAAATCATTGGTTTACAAAGTAATTGTAAGCATTGGGTATTGACGGCGACGCCGCTTATGTAATCTCGCCCTATGTGAATTCTTGCACATGCTCAGAAGGAGCTGGTTACTCAAAATGTGTAAATATTAAGACTGTGCACATTTTATTAATGGAAGTAAATTGGAAAGTTATTTTAAAATGCTGAATCATGAAAGTTTAATTTTGACTTGAGTGTTGTTAAATGAACAGTCACGACTACCACACGATTAGAATATAAATTGCTTAAAGGGACAGTCAAGTCCAAAAAAAACTTTCATGTTTCAAATAGGGCATGTCATTTTAAACACCTTTCCAATTTACTTTTATCACCACTTTTGCTTTTTTCTCTTGGTATTCTTAGTTGAAAGCTAAACCTAGGAGGTTCATATGCTAATTTTTTAGACCTTGAAGGCCGCCTATAATCTAAATGCATTTTGACAGTTTTTCACCACTTGAGGGCATTAGTTCATGTGTTTCATATAGATAACATTGAGCTCATGCACGTGAATTTACTGAGGAGTGAGCACTGATTGGCTAAAATGCAAGTCTGTCAAAAGAACTTAAATAAGGGGGCAGTTTGCAGAGGCTTAGATACAAGGTAATTACAGAGGTAAAAAGTATATTATTATAACTGTGTTGGTTATGCAAAATTGGGGAATGGGTAATTAAGGGATTACCTATCTTTTAAAACAACAACTATTCTGGTGTTGACTGTCCCTTTAATGATGAATAGTACAACAACTTTGCAATATAATTTTTGTATTTTGTTCCCTTTTGATGTAATTTAAGTCTAACAATTGTGGGTTTTCCAGTTCTAAGAACCCAAAACGCTGGTCCGGACACATATCCGTCCCTCGGTGGCTTCAGCAGAGATAAGAATCTACTAAACAAAACACGTTTTGCTAACATAATGGCAAACTGTGTCTATTCCAGTAACATGGCTGGATTGGGTCCTTCAAATAAGGCAAATGGTAGTGAGCGTTTGGCTATTGTCATTTATACATTTTTCACAATATAAAAAACAATTATGGAATTTCAATGTAAGAAATGTAAGTTAATGCAAAAGTTTAAAGGGACAGTATAGACCAATATAAACTTTCATGATTCAGATAGGGCAGGTAATTTTAAACAACTTTCCATTTTACTTTTATTACCAATTTTGCTTTGTTCTCTTGGTAATTTTAGTTGAAAGCTAAACCTAGAGGTTCATATGCTAATTGTTTAGCCCTTGAAGGCCGCCTCTTATCTGAATTCATTTTGACAGGTTTTTCACCACTAGAGGGTGTTAGTTCATGTGTATCATATAGATAACACTGTGCTCACGCACGTGGAGTTACCTAGAAGTCAGCACTGATTGGCTAAAAATGCAAGTCTGTCAAAATAACTAAAATAAGGGGGTAGTTTGCAGAGGCTTAGATACAAGGTAATCAAAGAGGTAAAAAGTGTATTAATATACCTGTGCTGGTTATGCAAATTTAGGGAATGGGTAATAAAGGGATTATCTATCTTTTAAAACAATAAAAATTCTTGTTTAGACTGTCCCTTTAAGTTCCTGATCAGACATTAAAAGAATAGAAATTAAAAACTTAAACTTTCCTAATCTTTGTAATGTTTGATTTTGATCTCTGGCAATAACATAAAAACATATCGCCACTGGATGTCCTATTTTTACTATTGTAAAAAAATGTATGTGTTTGCCTCTTGCTACTGATTAATGCCTGGGATAAGCATAAAGCTCTCCTACATATTAACTAATGCCTGGGATAAGCATAAGGCTATCCTACATACTAATTAATACCTGGGATAAGCATAAGGCTATCCTACGTACTAACTAATTCCTGGGATAAGCATAAGGCTATCCTACATACTAACTAATGCCTGGGATAAGCATAAAGCTCTCCTACGTATTAACTAATGCCTGGGATAAGCATAAGGCTATCCTACATACTAATTAATACCTGGGATAAGCATAAGGCTATCCTACATACTAACTAATGCCTGGGATAAGCATAAGGCTATCCTACATACTAACTAATGCCTGGGATAAACAGAATAGTTTAGTGTTAGGAGCGCCTATTTAAAGGCTAAGTCTAATGAGGGTATAAATAAAAATTCGTCGTTAAGTATACCAGCACAAGGAGCCCAAGTGTGTAAAAGATATTTACAAGTTTATTATAGCTTTTAAATTAACAAATTTATTAAGGCAATAGCTGTGTCTATAATTGCAGACAGATTTATAAAAACATAAAAGTATATGGATCCATATCACTTCATAAATAAACAATAATTAAAAACATTCAATGGTGTACTGTATCTGATAAAATCAATTTTACAGTCTATGATAAAACTGGTTTGGGTGAAGTAAAAAAGATGTACAAATGATACAGTAAAATACAATCAAATAAAATACAATAAAATAAAATACAAAAATAATGCAATAAAATTCAGAAATGGTGTATAAAAAGCAGCAAATGGGGATAGGTCATGTGGCCTAGGATAAGAACATATATGTGAAAGATGTCTTCCTGATTTAATTTGAGAAAAAATATGATAATCCTTTGAAAAATAAAGTGAAATGATGTTTGTGATAAAAATGTGTGAGTCCCCTCGTGAAAAGTCAAAAAGTGTCCAAAATTAAGTCAATAATTATATAAAAAAAAGAGAGCAAAAAAGTCAATTATAAAACCAAAAATCCAAAATAAGATATCAAATTGAAAATGAAATCCAAAAAAATTTAGTAGTGATAATGTGATGTCCAATAAAAGTCAAAAATGCCACCTGTGTTTATGGATCAAACTGTGAATAGCTGGAAAGAAAGAAATCCAACTGTCCAATTTCTTGAAAATATTGGATATATGAAACAATGAATATAAAATTCGGCCGAAACACGTTGACATATATGGTGAGTTTTATTTCTACCTGTGCAAACGTATTTTAAACGATACTGCTCTATGTTGCATTTTTCTTTTTCCACAGGGATTGGATCGTCTTACATTTTTTTCTAAACATTTTTTATATTCATTGTTTCATATATTCTGTTTAACTCCCTCTTGGGTATCTAGAGACCCTCTCGTTATAGGAGCTTAAGTCTTGTAAGTTAGCGCCGTCGGAAAGACCACACACCACCATAATGCCTGGGATAAGCATAAAGCTCTCCTACGTATTAACTAATGCCTGGGATAAGCATAAGCTATCCTACATACTAATTAATACCTGGGATAAGCATAAGGCTATCCTACATACTAATTCATGTCTTAGATAAGCATAAGGCTATCCTACTTACTAACTAATGCCTGGGATAAGCATAAGGCTATCCTACGTATTAATTAATGCCTGGGATAAGCATAAGGCTATCCTATATACTAATGAATGCCTGGGATAAGCATAAGGCTATCCTACATAGTAATGAATGCCTGGGATAAGCATAGGTCTCTCCTACGTACTAATTATTGCCTGGGATAAGCATCAGCCTATCATACATACTAATTCATGTCTGGGATAAGCATAAGGCTATCCTACATACTAATTAATGCCTGGGATAAGCATAAGCCTATCCTACATACTAATTAATGCCTGGGATAAGCATAAGCCTATCATACATACTAATTAATGCCTGGGCTAAGCATTAGTCTATCATACATACTAATTAATGTCTGGGATAAGCATAAGGGTATCCTACATACTAATTAATGCCTGTGATAAGCATAAGGCTATCCTACATACTAATTAATGCCCGGGATAAGCATAAGGCTATCCTACATAGTAATAAATGCCTGGGATAAGCATAAGTCTCTCCTACGTACTAATTATTGCCTGGGATAAGCATCAGCCTATCATACATACTAATTCATGTCTGGGATAAGCATAAGGCTATCCTACATACTAATTAATGACTGGGATAAGCATAAGCCTATCATACATACTAATTAATGCCTGGGCTAAGCATTAGTCTATCATACATACTAATTAATTTCTGGGATAAGCATAAAGGTATCCTACATACTAATTAATGCCTGGGATAAGCATAAGGCTATCCTATATACTAATTCATGCCTGGGATAAGGCTAAGGCTATCCTACATACTAACTAATGCCTGGGATAAGCATAAAGCTCTCCTACGTATTAACTAATGCCTGGGATAAGCATAAGCTATCCTACATACTAATTAATACCTGGGATAAGCATAAGGCTATCCTACATACTAATTCATGTCTTAAACTTAAACTTTCCTAATCTTTGTAATGTTTGATTTTGATCTCTGGCAATAACATAAAAACATATCGCCACTGGATGTCCTATTTTTACTATTGTAAAAAAATGTATGTGTTTGCCTCTTGCTACTGATTAATGCCTGGGATAAGCATAAAGCTCTCCTACGTATTAACTAATGCCTGGGATAAGCATAAGGCTATCCTACATACTAATTAATACCTGGGATAAGCATAAGGCTATCCTACGTACTAACTAATTCCTGGGATAAGCATAAGGCTATCCTACATACTAAGTAATGCCTGGGATAAGCATAAGGCTATCCTATATACTAACTAATGCCTGGGATAAGCATAAAGCTCTCCTACGTATTAACTAATGCCTGGGATAAGCATAAGGCTATCCTACATACTAATTAATACCTGGGATAAGCATAAGGCTATCCTACATACTAACTAATGCCTGGGATAAGCATAAGGCTATCCTACATACTAACTAATGCCTGGGATAAGCATAAAGCTCTCCTACGTATTAACTAATGCCTGGGATAAGCATAAGCTATCCTACATACTAATTAATACCTGGGATAAGCATAAGGCTATCCTACATACTAATTCATGTCTTAGATAAGCATAAGGCTATCCTACGTACTAACTAATGCCTGGGATAAGCATAAGGCTATCCTACGTATTAATTAATGCCTGGGATAAGCATAAGGCTATCCTATATACTAATGAATGCCTGGGATAAGCATAAGGCTATCCTACATAGTAATGAATGCCTGGGATAAGCATAGGTCTCTCCTACGTACTAATTATTGCCTGGGATAAGCATCAGCCTATCATACATACTAATTCATGTCTGGGATAAGCATAAGGCTATCCTACATACTAATTAATGACTGGGATAAGCATAAGCCTATCATACATACTAATTAATGCCTGGGCTAAGCATTAGTCTATCATACATACTAATTAATTTCTGGGATAAGCATAAAGGTATCCTACATACTAATTAATGCCTGGGATAAGCATAAGGCTATCCTATATACTAATTCATGCCTGGGATAAGGCTAAGGCTATCCTACATACTAACTAATGCCTGGGATAAGCATAAAGCTCTCCTACGTATTAACTAATGCCTGGGATAAGCATAAGCTATCCTACATACTAATTAATACCTGGGATAAGCATAAGGCTATCCTACATACTAATTCATGTCTTAAACTTAAACTTTCCTAATCTTTGTAATGTTTGATTTTGATCTCTGGCAATAACATAAAAACATATCGCCACTGGATGTCCTATTTTTACTATTGTAAAAAAATGTATGTGTTTGCCTCTTGCTACTGATTAATGCCTGGGATAAGCATAAAGCTCTCCTACGTATTAACTAATGCCTGGGATAAGCATAAGGCTATCCTACATACTAATTAATACCTGGGATAAGCATAAGGCTATCCTACGTACTAATTAATTCCTGGGATAAGCATAAGGCTATCCTACATACTAAGTAATGCCTGGGATAAGCATAAGGCTATCCTATATACTAACTAATGCCTGGGATAAGCATAAAGCTCTCCTACGTATTAACTAATGCCTGGGATAAGCATAAGGCTATCCTACATACTAATTAATACCTGGGATAAGCATAAGGCTATCCTACATACTAATTAATGCCTGGGATAAGCATAAGGCTATCCTACATACTAACTAATGCCTGGGATAAGCATAAAGCTCTCCTACGTATTAACTAATGCCTGGGATAAGCATAAGCTATCCTACATACTAATTAATACCTGGGATAAGCATAAGGCTATCCTACATACTAATTCATGTCTTAGATAAGCATAAGGCTATCCTACGTACTAACTAATGCCTGGGATAAGCATAAGGCTATCCTACGTATTAATTAATGCCTGGGATAAGCATAAGGCTATCCTATATACTAATGAATGCCTGGGATAAGCATAAGGCTATCCTACATAGTAATGAATGCCTGGGATAAGCATAGGTCTCTCCTACGTACTAATTATTGCCTGGGATAAGCATCAGCCTATCATACATACTAATTCATGTCTGGGATAAGCATAAGGCTATCCTACATACTAATTAATGACTGGGATAAGCATAAGCCTATCATACATACTAATTAATGCCTGGGCTAAGCATTAGTCTATCATACATACTAATTAATTTCTGGGATAAGCATAAAGGTATCCTACATACTAATTAATGCCTGGGATAAGCATAAGGCTATCCTATATACTAATTCATGCCTGGGATAAGGCTAAGGCTATCCTACATACTAACTAATGCCTGGGATAAGCATAAAGCTCTCCTACGTATTAACTAATGCCTGGGATAAGCATAAGCTATCCTACATACTAATTAATACCTGGGATAAGCATAAGGCTATCCTACATACTAATTCATGTCTTAAACTTAAACTTTCCTAATCTTTGTAATGTTTGATTTTGATCTCTGGCAATAACATAAAAACATATCGCCACTGGATGTCCTATTTTTACTATTGTAAAAAAATGTATGTGTTTGCCTCTTGCTACTGATTAATGCCTGGGATAAGCATAAAGCTCTCCTACGTATTAACTAATGCCTGGGATAAGCATAAGGCTATCCTACATACTAATTAATACCTGGGATAAGCATAAGGCTATCCTACGTACTAACTAATTCCTGGGATAAGCATAAGGCTATCCTACATACTAAGTAATGCCTGGGATAAGCATAAGGCTATCCTATATACTAACTAATGCCTGGGATAAGCATAAAGCTCTCCTACGTATTAACTAATGCCTGGGATAAGCATAAGGCTATCCTACATACTAATTAATACCTGGGATAAGCATAAGGCTATCCTACATACTAACTAATGCCTGGGATAAGCATAAGGCTATCCTACATACTAACTAATGCCTGGGATAAGCATAAAGCTCTCCTACGTATTAACTAATGCCTGGGATAAGCATAAGCTATCCTACATACTAATTAATACCTGGGATAAGCATAAGGCTATCCTACATACTAATTCATGTCTTAGATAAGCATAAGGCTATCCTACGTACTAACTAATGCCTGGGATAAGCATAAGGCTATCCTACGTATTAATTAATGCCTGGGATAAGCATAAGGCTATCCTATATACTAATGAATGCCTGGGATAAGCATAAGGCTATCCTACATAGTAATGAATGCCTGGGATAAGCATAGGTCTCTCCTACGTACTAATTATTGCCTGGGATAAGCATCAGCCTATCATACATACTAATTCATGTCTGGGATAAGCATAAGGCTATCCTACATACTAATTAATGACTGGGATAAGCATAAGCCTATCATACATACTAATTAATGCCTGGGCTAAGCATTAGTCTATCATACATACTAATTAATTTCTGGGATAAGCATAAAGGTATCCTACATACTAATTAATGCCTGGGATAAGCATAAGGCTATCCTATATACTAATTCATGCCTGGGATAAGGCTAAGGCTATCCTACATACTAACTAATGCCTGGGATAAGCATAAAGCTCTCCTACGTATTAACTAATGCCTGGGATAAGCATAAGCTATCCTACATACTAATTAATACCTGGGATAAGCATAAGGCTATCCTACATACTAATTCATGTCTTAAACTTAAACTTTCCTAATCTTTGTAATGTTTGATTTTGATCTCTGGCAATAACATAAAAACATATCGCCACTGGATGTCCTATTTTTACTATTGTAAAAAAATGTATGTGTTTGCCTCTTGCTACTGATTAATGCCTGGGATAAGCATAAAGCTCTCCTACGTATTAACTAATGCCTGGGATAAGCATAAGGCTATCCTACGTACTAACTAATTCCTGGGATAAGCATAAGGCTATCCTACATACTAAGTAATGCCTGGGATAAGCATAAGGCTATCCTATATACTAACTAATGCCTGGGATAAGCATAAAGCTCTCCTACGTATTAACTAATGCCTGGGATAAGCATAAGGCTATCCTACATACTAATTAATACCTGGGATAAGCATAAGGCTATCCTACATACTAACTAATGCCTGGGATAAGCATAAGGCTATCCTACATACTAACTAATGCCTGGGATAAGCATAAAGCTCTCCTACGTATTAACTAATGCCTGGGATAAGCATAAGCTATCCTACATACTAATTAATACCTGGGATAAGCATAAGGCTATCCTACATACTAATTCATGTCTTAGATAAGCATAAGGCTATCCTACGTACTAACTAATGCCTGGGATAAGCATAAGGCTATCCTAAGTATTAATTAATGCCTGGGATAAGCATAAGGCTATCCTATATACTAATGAATGCCTGGGATAAGCATAAGGCTATCCTACATAGTAATGAATGCCTGGGATAAGCATAGGTCTCTCCTACGTACTAATTATTGCCTGGGATAAGCATCAGCCTATCATGCATACTAATTCATGTCTGGGATAAGCATAAGGCTATCCTACATACTAATTAATGCCTGGGATAAGCATAAGCCTATCCTACATACTAATTAATGCCTGGGATAAGCATAAGCCTATCATACATACTAATTAATGCCTGGGCTAAGCATTAGTCTATCATACATAGTAATGAATGCCTGGGATAAGCATAAGTCTCTCCTACGTACTAATTATTGCCTGGGATAAGCATCAGCCTATCATACATACTAATTCATGTCTGGGATAAGCATAAGGCTATCCTACATACTAATTAATGACTGGGATAAGCATAAGCCTATCATACATACTAAGTAATGCCTGGGCTAAGCATTAGTCTATCATACATACTAATTAATTTCTGGGATAAGCATAAAGGTATCCTACATACTAATTAATGCCTGGGATAAGCATAAGGCTATCCTATATACTAATACATGCCTGGGATAAGGCTAAGGCTATCCTACATACTAACTAATGCCTGGGATAAGCATAAAGCTCTCCTACGTATTAACTAATGCCTGGGATAAGCATAAGGCTATCCTACATACTATTTAATACCTGGGATAAGCATAAGGCTATCCTACATACTAATTCATGTCTTGGATAAGCATAAGGCTATCCTACGTACTAACTAATGCCTGGGATAAGCATATGGCTATCCTACGTATTAATTAATGCCTGGGATAAGCATAAGGCTATCCTATATACTAATGAATGCCTGGGATAAGCATAATGCTATCCTACATACTAATTAATCCCTGGGATAAGCATAAGGCTATCCTATATACTAATGAATGCCTGGGATAAGCATAATGCTATCCTACATACTAATTAATGCCTGGGATAAGCATAAGGCTATCCTACATAGTAATGAATGCCTGGGATAAGCATAAGTCTCTCCTACGTACTAATTATTGCCTGGGATAAGCATCAGCCTATCATACATACTAATTCATATCTGGGATAAGCATAAGGCTATCCTACATACTAATTAATCCCTGGGATAAGCATAAGGCTATCCTACATACTAATTAATGCCTGGGATAAGCATAAGGCTATCCTACATAGTAATGAATGCCTGGGATAAGCATAAGTCTCTCCTACGTACTAATTATTGCCTGGGATAGGCATCAGCCTATCATACATACTAATTCATGTCTGGGATAAGCATAAGGCTATCCTACATACTAATCAATGCCTGGGATAAGCATAAGCCTATCATACATACTAATTTATGTCTGGGATAAGCATAAGGCTATCCTACATACTTATTAATGCCTGGGATAAGCATAAGCCTATCATACATACTAATTAATGCCTGGGCTAAGCATTAGTCTATCATACATACTAATTAATGTCTGGGATAAGCATAAGGGTATCCTACATGCTAATTAATGCCTGGGATAAGCATAAGCCTATCATATATACTAATTCATGTCTGGGATAAGCATAAGGCTATCCTACATACTAATTAATGCCTGGGATAAGCATAAGCCTATCATATATACTAATTCATGACTGGGATAAGCATAAGGCTATCCTACATACTAATTAATGCCTGGGATAAGCATAAGCCTATCATATATACTAATTCATGTCTGGGATAAGCATAAGGCTATCCTACATACTAATTAATGCCTGGGATAAGCATAAGCCTATCATACATACTAATTCATGTCTGGGATAAGCATAGGGCTACCCTACATACTAATTAATGCCTGGGATAAGCATAAGCCTATCATACATACTAATTCATGTCTGGGATAAGCATAAGGCTACCCTACATACTAATTAATGCCTGGGATAAGCATAAGTCTATCATACATACTAATTCATGTCTGGGATAAGCATAATGCTATCCTACATACTAATTAATGCCTGGGATAAGCATAAGCCTATCATACATACTAATTCATGTCTGGGATAAGCATAAGGCTACCCTACATACTAATTAATGCCTGGGATAAGCATAAGTTTATCATACATACTAATTCATGTCTGGGATAAGCATAAGGCTACCCTACATACTAATTAATGCCTGGGATAAGCATAAGTCTATCATACATACTAATTCATGTCTGGGATAAGCATAATGATATCCTACATACTAATTCATGTCTGGGATAAGCATAAGGCTACCCTACATACTAATTAATGCCTGGGATAAGCATAAGCCTATCATACATACTAATTCATGTCTGGGATAAGCATAAGGCTACCGTACATACTAATTAATGCCTGAGATAAGCATAAGGCTACCGTACATACTAATTAATGCCTGAGATAAGCATAAGGCTACCGTACATACTAATTAATGCCTGGGATAAGCGAATAAACGTAAGGCTATCACTGCATTTCAGTTCTGATGTCCTTGAAATGTGCAGCAACTCCCCTTCAGATACCTGCAGTGTAACGTTGGTTCCAAAATGGCAGCAATATAGGCAGACATTCTGGACCTATGGTTCCTATGGGCTGTGAGAATCTATGTTTCCAGTGTTATGCCCCTTTAAAGACATTCTGTGATGCCACTTGTCACATTTACTTGTCCTGTTTCTGCACAGGGGCCCTACGCGGCTATATTCAGATAAGTGCCTTTATACATTTAACTTATTATGAAACTGCAGCTTGAAAACCCCAAGCTGAAAGGCAAGTAAATCAATAGGTAAATAAAGTTATAGAAGAGCGCTGGGCGGCTGTGATTGGAGAGGAACTCTGGCCTGTGTAGTTAATTAAATCCTTCTCGTTTTTAGAGGCTTCTATTTCAAAGATTCATTTACTTCTTTTTTCCATTTTTTGAAAAAGTTCCAGGAACCAGTCCATAAATGTAGCCATTAATGCAGCTTATTACATTAAATAAGTGAGGAGAGGCGATGCACTGGATCCTGTAGTACATTATCTGTCAGAATCTGTCATTTTCCTATGAACTGCCTCTAGACTGATGCGCAAAAGGTTAGAAACTGCTATTTCAAGAACTACTAATGTCACTGAAAAATAATGGTGCGATATAATAATTAGACATTTGATTTGTTCTTCCTTTCCAGTTTTACTAATATCCATGTAAAAAAAGCAGAATTATCTTAATTTACCATTATCAAATGCCAGGGCACTAAATCACCGCAATCTGTGTGCGTCTGGGAAAGAAAAAAAAGATTTGTCATTTAATAAAGACTTAGCTTTACATGGCAAATGCAGCCTGCTCCGTGCAGATTCAATTATACGTCAGCCGAAGTAATAGATTATCTTAAAGCAAGGCTAGAAACTGACCCATGGTTAGGACATTTATCAGACTGATTTTAGGATGAGGTTACAAATAATATATGCTAAGATCAGATATGTTAGATTTGTAGGAAGAATGGGCAGCTCTCTGGGACCTATCACTGTGACATACCTCCTAACAAGTGTGACTATTGACTCAGGTCCTCAACAGGGCTGTTGCAGAGCCATGTGTTGTTGGCGGTTGTGCCACAGGTGGATAGTGGATAGGATCATGAGTGTGTCTGGGTGGTCATTGGGTGTATATGGGTGGTCTGTGTGTGGGCCAATGGAACTTTTGCAAATTTTGACATACAACTGTGTGAGATGGGCCAGCGGGACAGAGCTCAGCATTCAGGACGGTCACTTACAAATAGGGACATTTGGAAGGTCTGTTAAGGCCTTCACCAGACCCTCCAGTTCTTCGCACATCAAACACGAATCACTAGCAACATGGCAAAACAATACATTACACTCACCAGTTTGAAATCGCTTACAAAGTGGTTTATGTAAATGATTGTAATTGTCAAATATTCACGTTTGTTTTGTTATGGTAAATATATATATATATATATATATATATATATATATTATTACAGAATGACTATAAAAAATACAATTACAGACCCCGTATACCCCTCTACCTAATTACTAAATAAAAGAAAAAATAAAGCAGAGATCAGCCTTAGGGGCATATGTATCAAGCTCCAAATGGAGCTTGATGACCCGTGTTTCTGGCGAACCTGCAGGCTCGCCAGAAACAGCAGTTATGAAGCAGCGGTCACAAAGACCGCTGCTCCATAACCTGACCGCCTGCTCTGAGCAGGCGGACACACATTGCCGCAATTCAACCCGATTGAGTACGATCGGGTTGATTGACACCCCCCTGCTGGGGGCCGATTGGCCGCGAGTCTGCAGGGGGCGGCGTTGCACCAGCAGCTCTTGTGAGCTGCTGGTGCAATGCTGAATACAGCGAGCGTATTGCTCTCCGTATTCAGCAATGTCTGTCGGACCTGATCCACACTGTCAGATCAGGTCCGACAGACATTGATATCTAGAGGCCTTAGGCTGTGATTATAATTCTGGGATATCAAGGGTGCATAATACAGTAGACATACACCCTCTATTATATATGTAGTATGTAGATGTCATTCTAATGATTTACTGCTATAAATTATACAGTACATATAGAGGAATAAAACCCAGGATAAAAAAAGTACAGTTGTAAAGTAAAGAATAATGAGCAAAGTGAGGATTATATCATAGTAAGTGCATCACCAATAAACTGCTATAGACTACAGTGCAGAAATCTGCAGCAAATTATATATTAAAGGGACATGAAACCCAAAAAATGTCTTTCTTGATTCAGATAGAACAATTTTAAACAACTTTCCAATTGACTTCTATTATCTAATTTGCTTCTTTATCTTGTTATTCTTTGATGAAGGAGAAGCAAAGCACTACAGGGAGTAAGCTGAAAGCCAATGAAAAGATGCATATATGTGCAGCCACCAATCAGTAGCTTCTGAGACTACCTAGGTATACTTTTCAACAAACAAACAGGTAGATTACAAGTTTTACGTTCTTGTTTTAATGCTGTTTTCAGTGTTAAAACAGCAACGCAGCCATTACCAGTCTTGTGCGCAAGCCTTTTAGCCTCTAACGCAACGTCAGTCCCGCACTTGAAAAATTGACGTTTTTTCATGGGATTCCCATAGCGCTGCCATTACGAGTTTTGCGGTGAGGCTAAAAAGCTTGCGTTACACCCTATACCGACACGATCCGTACCACCATCTGAGAGCAGTAGTTATGAGTTTTACGCAACAATACTGTTACACAAAACTCATACCTAAACTGCTACAAAGTACACTAACACCCATAAACTACCTATTAACCCCTAAACCCAGGCCCTCCCACATCGCAAACACTATATTAAACCCATTAACCCCTAATCTGCCACTACCAACATCGCCGCCACTAATAAAATGTATTAACCCCTATTCTGCCACTCCCCGACATCGTCGCTACTATAATAAAGATATTAACCCCTATTCCGCCGCTCCCCGACATCGCGCCACTAAATAAAGTTATTAACCCCTAAACCTCTGGCCTCCCACATCACTGCCACTAAATAAATCTATTAACCCCTAAACCGACAGCCCCCCACATCGCTAAAAACTAAATTTTAACTATTAACCCCTACACCTCCCTAACTTTAAATTAAAAATACAAGATCCCTAGCTTAAAATAAATAAAAACCTACCTGTGAAAAAAGAAAAAACTACATTTAAACTATAAATTAAACTAACATAACTATAAGACTAAAATTAAACTAACTACAAATTAAATAAACTAAATTACGAATTAAAAAACCTAACCCTACTAAAAAAATTAAATCTACAATTACAAAAAATAAAAAATACTAAATTACAAAAAATAAAAAAATTCTAAAATACAAAAAATAAACGAAATTATCCAAAATAAAAACAATTACACCTTATCTAATAGCCCTATAAAAAATAAAAAAGCCCCCCCAAAATAAAAAAAACATAGCCTACAATAAACTACCAATAGCCCTTAAAAGGGCCTTTAGTAGGGCATTGCCCTAAGTTAAACAACTCTTTTACCTGTAAAAAAAATACAAAGACCCCCCTAACAGTAAAACCCACCACCCAACCAACCCCCCAAAATAAAAAAAATAACTCTAAAAAAACCTAAGCTACCCATTGCCCTGAAAATGGCATTTGTATGGGCATTGCCCTTAAAAGGGCATTCAGCTCTTTTTCATTGCCCTTAAAAGGGCATTTAGCTCTTTTAAGATAGCCCAAACCCTAATCAAAAAAACAAAAAACACCCAAAAAAGTTTAAAAAACCTAACACTAACCCCCGACGATCCACTTACAGTTTTTGAAATCCGGACATCCATCCTCATCCAGGCGGCAAAGTCCTCATCCAGGCGGTGAGATCTTCATCCATTCAGGCGGCATCTTCTATCTTCATCCCGGCGGCGCGGAGTGGGTCCATCCTTAAGACATCCAGCGCGGAGCATCCTCTTCATATGGTCACTGCCGTACACTGAATCTTCAATGCAATGGAGCCTTTTTAAAATGGCGTCCCTTGCATTCCTATTGGCTGATTTGATTTTGATCAGATATTTGTTTTATTAAAAGGTTTATTTTAAAATTAAGCGAATATCTGAATGCTCTAGTGTACAATTCCTATAGCCGATACTTATAATACATGCACTTCAAGAAGCTCAAACATTGTTACTAATAGGACACACATAACTTACTCAGATATATGTGTTCTGTATCCAATGGTTTTTATACATACAAGGGCGACAAACATTCTAAAAGGACATACTGCGCTTTATCAGTAGTGCATTTCTGCTTCTGAACCTACCTATGTATGCTTTCAACGAAGGATACAAAGAAAACAAAGTAAATCTGTCAACAAAAGTCAATTGAAAAGTCTATTAAAATTGCTCTGTCTGAACAATGAAAGTTTAATTTTGACTTTAATGTCTTTTAGTTTGGGGTTTGTGAGTTGTGACCAGGCATCAGGATAACTCCAGTGTATATTATAACAAACACATATATAGGATATTTGTACAACAATATTCAATTATTGCACCCACCAGCTGTTGCTATAAAGCATAAAAAACTATTTGTTTATATTTCTTATTCTTTTACGATTGCAGCTAATGTGCAATAAATAAATATTTTCATTAAGAATTATTGATGACGTATGACATTAAAGCGTGTTGGTTTCTGTTAGTGTATATGAAAAAGTGCTATTTAATCAAACAAATTTTGAAACTATCCAGAAGCTTAGCATACTCCCGGCGCTGTGCTCACTTCTGTGCAAACCTTAGAGAAACAAAAACTTTCACATTATATATATATATATATATATTCTATAAGATTCTCTATTAACCTCTTGACTGCGCAAGACGGCTTCAACACCCTTTCTGGAAACTAGGGGGTTAAGGTATAAGGGGATATTTTTATTTAGATTCTGTGATTAGTTTTAACAGTTATATGATCTGTTGCCTTCTTGTATGTGACTAAACAAATCCATAAATAATGAGTGTAATAATTCATATTTTAGATGCTGCAGGAATTATCAGAGATGAAGAAAAATGCCCTGCTGACTGTGCTAGCTACATTGTTTGATTGGACATCACAGGAAGAGGATGTGTCTGTTGTGACTCACGAGGAACCTGATCAGGTCTACAGGCAGCAGAGGTCCATGTATAATGCACTTCCCACCAGAGACAAAGGCGGCTGCAAAAACTTCTTCTGGAAGACATTTTCCACGTGCTGATGTCCTGTGTCACCTATCACTGTTGCATGTCAGTGCCCTTATGTAGCTCATAGTAACATAGAATAAGTAGTAAATCACTTCCATGTACTAAAGTAACATAATTCTGCACATAGACAGCCTTCAATCAGCGTCTACAATCTGAAATGAAGAGGGAGTTTCCTCATTTTCTATCATGTTTGCAATATTGCTGAGAATCAGTGTGAAATGTTAAGAAGGGTTAGATTTCACATTAGATAATATAGGGGCACATTGTTTACAAGCATTAAAACTTTGCAATAGATTGTCTATTCTGTGTTCTGTACATTTCGCTGCATAAAACAACCCAGCAAAATCTGGGAATGGGATTCCCAACTGCGCTCACAAACATATTTTACAACCACTGGGTTATCTGGGGAATGCTGGGTCATAAATCTAAATCAGACACCATAGACCTGACAGTCACATAGCCACATGGTCCTCAGCTCAGACGACACTGCCTGATGCCCCTGCGACTTATACTCCCAAAAAGATACATACATCACACCCATAACCCTGTATACCCTGTGAGTTATACGCCCATAGAGATCAGTACATCACACCCACAACCCTGTATCCCCTGTGAGTTATACGCCCATAGAGATCAGTACATCACACCCACAACCCTGTATCCCCTATGAGTTATACGCCCATAGAGATCAGTACATCACACCCACAACCCTGTATCCCCTGTGAGTTATACGCCCATAAAGATCTGTACATCACACCCACAACCCTGTATCCCCTGTGAGTTATACACCCATAGAGATCTGTACATTACACCCACAACCCTGTCTCCCCTATGAGTTATACGCCCATAGAGATCAGTACATCACACCCACAACCCTGTATCCCCTGTGAGTTATACGCCCATAGAGATCTGTACATCACACCCACAACCCTGTATCCCCTGTGAGTTATACACCCATAGAGATCTGTACATCACACCCATGACCCTGTATCCCCTGTGAGTTATACGCCCATAGAGATCTGTACATCACACCCACAACCTGTATCCCCTGTGAGTTATACACCCATAGAGATCTGTACATCACACCCACAACCCTGTATCCCCTGTCAGTTATACGCTCATAAATATCTGTACATCACACCCATAACCCTGTATCCCCTGTGAGTTATACACCCATAGAGATCTATACATCACACCCACAACCCTATATCCCCTGTCAATTACACGTCCATAGAGATCTGTACATCACACCCGTATCCCCTGTCAGTTATATGCCCATAAAGATGTGTACATCACACCCGTATCCCTTATCTGTTAAACGCCCATAAAGATGTGTACATCACACCCGTATCCCCTGTCAGTTATACGCCCATAAAAATGTGTACATCACACCCGTACCCCCTGTCAGTTATATGCCCATAAAGATCTGTACATCACACCTGTATCCCCTGTCAGTTATACGCCCATGACCCTATATCCCATGTCAGTTATATGCCCATAAAGATCTGTGCATCACACCCACAACCCAGTATCCCCTTTCAGTTATGTGCCCATAAAGATCTGTACATCACACCCACTACTCTGTATCCCCTGTCAATTATATGCCAATAAAGACCCATACATCACATCCACAACCCTGTATCCCCTTTCAGTTATACACCTATAAAGATCCGTACATCCCACCCATAACCCTGTGTCCCCTTTCAGTTATATGTCCATAAAGATCTGTACATCAGACCCATAACCCTGTATCCCCTGTCAATTATACGCCCATAAAGATCTGTACATCACACCCATGACCCTGTATCCCCTGCAAGTTATACGCCTATAAAGATCTGTACATCAGACCTGTATCCCCTGTCAGTTATACGCCCATGACCCTATATCCCCTGTCAGTTATATGCCCATAAAGATCTGTACATCACACCACAACCCAGTATCCCCTGTCAGTTATGTGCCCATAAAGATCTGTACATCACACCCACAACTTTGTATCCCCTGTCAATTATATGCCCATAAAGACCCATACATCACATCCACAACCCTGTATCCCCTTTCAGTTATACACCCATAAAGATCCGTACATCCCACCCATAACCCTGTGTCCCCTTTCAGTTATACGCCCATAAAGATCTGTACATCAGACCCATAACCCTGTGTCCCCTTTCAGTTGTACACCCATAAAGATCCGTACATCACACCCATGACCCTCTATCCCCTGTCAGTTATACGCCCATAAAGATCTGTACATCAGACCCATAACCCTGTATCCCCTGTCAATTATACGCCCATAAAGATCTGTACATCACACCCATAACCCTGTATCCCCTGCCAGTTATAAAGATCTGTACATCAGACCCATAACCCTGTGTCCCCTTTCAGTTGTACACCCATAAAGAGCCGTACATCACACCCATGACCCTGTATCCCCTGTCAGTTATACGCCCATAAAGATCTTTACATCAGACCCATAACCATGTATCCCCTGTCAATTATACGCCCATAAAGATCTGTACATCACACCCATGACCCTGTATCCCCTGCCAGTTATACGCCCATAAACATCTGTACATCAGACCCATAACCCTGTGTCCCCTTTCAGTTATACATCCATAAAGATCCATACATCAGACCCATGACCCTGTATCCCCTGTCAGTTATACATCCATAAAGATCCATACATCAGACCCATAACCCTGTATCCCTTGTCAGTTATACGACCATAAAGATTCATATATCACACCCATAACCCTGTATCCCCTGTCAGTTCTACACCCATAAAGATCCGTACATCACACCCATAACCCTGAATCCTCTGTCAGTTATACTCCGATAAAGATCTGTACATCACACCCATAACCCTGAATCCCCTGTCAGTTATACTCTGATAAAGATCCGTACATCACACCCATAACCCTGAATCCCCTGTCAGTTATACTCCGATAAAGATCTGTACACCACACCCATAACCCTGAATCCCCTGTTAGTTATAGTCCGATAAAGATCCGTACATCACACCCATAACCATGAATCCTCTGTCAGTTATACTCCAATAAAGATCCGTACATCACACCCATAACCCTGAATCCCCTGTCAGTTATACTCCGATAAAGATCCGTACATCACACCCATGAACCTGTATTCACTGTCAGTTATACACCCAAAAAGATCTATACATCACACCCATGACCCTGTATCCCCTGTTAGTTCTATGCCCCTAAAGACCTGTACATCACACCCATGAACCTGTATCAACTGTCAGTTATATGCCCATAAAGACCCATACATCACACTCATGACCCTGTATCCCCTGTTAGTTTTATGCCCATAAAGATCAGTACATCACATCCATGACCCTGTGTCTCCTGTAAGTTATACGCCAATACAGATCAGTACATCACACCCACAACCATATATCCCCTGTCGGTTCTATGCCCATAAAGACCCATACATCACCCATGACCCTGTATCCCCTGTCAGTTATAAGCCCATAAAGATCCATACATCACACCCATGACCCTGTATCCCCTGTCAGTTATACGCCCATAAAGATCTGTACATCAGACCCATAACCCTGTATCCCCTGTCAGCTATACGCCCATAGAGATCTGTATATCACACCCATAACCCTGTGTCCCCAGTCAGTTATACGCCCATAAAGATCCATACATCACACCCATGACCCTGTATCCCCTGTCAGTTATATGCCAATAAAGACCCGACATCACACCCATGACCCTGTATCCCCTGTCAGTTATATGCCAATAAAGACCCGACATCACACCCATGACCCTGTATCCCCTGTTAGTTTTACGCCCATATAGATCAGTACATCACACCCATGACCCTGTGTCTCCTGTAAGTTATATGCCAATACAGATCAGTACATCAGACCCAAAACCCTGTATCCCCTGTCAGTTTTACGCCCATAAAGATCTGTACATCACACCTATATCCCCTGTAAGTTATACGCCCATGATCCTATATCCCCTGTCAGTTATACGCCCATAAAGATATTGTACATCACACCCATGATCCTGTATCCCCTGTCAGTTCTACGCCCATAAAGATCTGTACATCACACCCACAACCCTGTATCCCCTGTCAGTTATACGCCCATAAAGACCCATACATCACACCCATGACCCTGTATCCCCTGTCAGTTATATACCCATAAAGATCTGTACATCACACCCATGACCCTGTATCCCCTGCCAGTTATACGCCCATAAAGATCTGTACATAAGACCCATAACCCTGTGTCCCCTTTCAGTTATACGCCCATAAAGATCCGTACATCAGACCCATAACCCTGTATCCCGTCAGTTATACGCCCATAAAGATCTGTACATCACACCCATGACCCTGTATCCACTGTTAGTTATACGCCCATAAAGATCCGTACATCCCACCCATGACCCTGTATCCCCTGTCAGTTATACACCCATAAAGACCCGTACATCAGACCCATAACCCTGTATTCCTGTTAGTTATACACCCATAAAGACCTGTACATCACACCAATGACCCTGTGTCCCCTGTCAGTTATATGCCCATAAAGACCCATACATCACACCCATAACCCTGTATCCCTCATCAGTTATACACCCATAAAGACCCGTACATCAGACCCATAACCCTGTATTCCTGTTAGTTATACGCCCATAAAGACCTATACATCACACCCATGACCCTGTATTCCTGTTAGTTATACGCCCATAAAGATCAGTATATCACACCCATAACCCTGTATCCCCTGTCAGTTATACGCCCATAAAGATCTGTACATCAGACCCATAACCCTCATCTACAACTACAATTTTATCTGGCCAGAGATTGCATTACGCTTTTTTTTAATATTTATGACCAGACACATCATAACCATTTTATATAGCCTGTGTGTGAAATAAATATTTCTTTGCTTTAAATACACATATCAATGTCATATTTTTATTTTATTAAAATCTATCTCTTACACTAGTTTTGCAGCTTTTTTAAGCGCTAGTCTGTATTTCTCCTACTTGTACTATATTTTCTTGCAGCCTTAAGGGAAGGCTGAATTTATACAGACCAGCAGACTATCAGATAGGTTTACACTAGGGTTAACTAAACATTTTTGTTACTGAATCCCTCATCATTTATACGCCCCTAAAGATCTATACATCACACCCATGACCCTGTATCCCCTGTCAGTTATACGCCCATAAAGACCCGTACATCACATACACAACCCTGTATCCCCTGTCAGTTATTCGCCCATAATGATCCGTACATCACACCCATGACCCTTTATCCCCTGTTAGTTATACGCCCATAAAGACCCATACATCACACCCATGACCCTGTATCCCCTGTCAGTTATACGCCCATAAAGACCCATACATCACACCCACAACCCTGTATCCCCTGTCAGTTATTCGCCCATAATGATCCGTACATCACACCCATGACCCTTTATCCCCTGTTAGTTATACGCCCATAAAGACCCATACATCACACCCATGACCCTGTATCCCCTGTCAGTTATACGCCCATAAAGACCCGTACATCACATACACAACCCTGTATCCCCTGTCAGTTATTCGCCCATAATGATCCGTACATCACACCCATGACCCTTTATCCCCTGTTAGTTATACGCCCATAAAGACCCATACATCACACCCATGACCCTGTATCCCCTGTCAGTTATACGCCCATAAAGACCCGTACATTACACCCACAACCCTGTATCCCCTGTCAGTTATACGCCCATAATGATCTGTACATCACACCCATGACCCTTTATCCCCTGTTAGTTATACGCCCATAAAGATCGGTACATCACACCCATGACCCTGTATCCCCTGTCTGTTATACGCCCATAAAGATTCGTACATCAGACGCATAACCCTGTATTCCCTGTCAGTTATACGCCTATAAAGATCTGTACATCACACCCATGACCCTGTATCCCCTGTTAGTTACACGCCCATAATGATCCGTACATCACACCCATGACCCTGTATCCCCTGTCAGTTATACACCCATAAAGATCTGTACATCACTCCCATGGTCCTGTATCCCCTTTTAGTTCAATGTCCATAAAGACCCATACATCACACCCATGACCCTGTATCCACTGTCAGTTATACGCCCATAAAGATCCATACATCACACCCATGACCCTGTATCCCCTGTCAGTTATAAGCCCATAAAGACCCATACATCAGACTCATGACCCTGTATCCCCTGTCAGTTATACGCCCATAAAGACCCATACATCACATTCATGACCCTGTATCCCCTATCAGTTATACCCCCATAAATATCTGTACATCACACTCATGACCCTGTATCCCCTGTCAGTTATAAGCCCATAAAGACCCATACATCAAACCCATGACCCTGTATCCCATGTCAGTTATACGCCCATAACGATCTGTACATCACACTCATGACCCTGTATCCCCTGTCAGTTATACGCCCATAAAGACCCATACATCACATTCATGACCCTGTATCCCCTATCAGTTATACCCCCATAAATATCTGTACATCACACTCATGACCCTGTATCCCCTGTCAGTTATATGCCCATAAAGACCTGTACATCACACCCATGACCCTGTATCCCCTGTCAGTTATACGTCTATACCGATCAATAGATCAGACCCATAACCCTGTGTCCCCTGTCAGTTATACTCCCATAAAGATCCTTACCTCACACCCATGATCCTGTGTCTCCTGTCAGTTATACGCCCTTAAAAATCTGTACATCAGACCCATGACCTTGTATCCCCTGTCAGTTATACACCCATAAAGATCATACATCACACCCATAACTCTGTATCCCCTGTCAGTTATATGCCCATAAAGATCTGTACATCACACCCATAACCCTGTATCCCCTGTCAGTTACACGCCCATAATGATCCGTACATCACACCCATGACCCTGTATCCCCTGTCAGTTATACACCCATAAAGATCTGTACATCACACCCATGGTCCTGTATCCCCTTTTAGTTCAATGTCCATAAAGACCCATACATCACACCCATGACCCTGTATCCCCTGTCAGTTATAAGCCCATAAAGACCCATACATCACACCCATGACCCTGTATCCCCTGTCAGTTATAAGCCCATAAAGACCCATACATCACACTCATGACCCTGTATCCCCTGTCAGTTATACGCCCATAAAGACCCATACATCACATTCATGACCCTGTATCCCCTATCAGTTATACCCCCATAAATATCTGTACATCACACTCATGACCCTGTATCCCCTGTCAGTTATAAGCCCATAAAAACCCATACATCAGACCCATGACCCTGTATCCCCTGTCAGTTATACGCCCATAACGATCTGTACATCACACTCATGACCCTGTATCCCCTGTCATACGCCCATAAAGACCTGTACATCACACCCATGACCCTGTATCCCCTGTCAGTTATACGTCCATACCGATCAATAGATCAGACCCATGACCCTGTGTCCCCTGTCAGTTATATGCCCATAAAGATCTGTGCATCACACCCATGACCCTGTATCCCCTGTCAGTTATACGCCCATAAAGATCTGTACATCACACTCATGACCCTGTATCCCCTGTCAGTTATACGCCCATAAAGATCTATACATCACACCCATAACCCTGAGTCCCATGTCAGTTATACGCCCATAATGATCCGTACATCAGACCCATGACCCTGTATCCCCTGTCAGTTATACGCCCATAAAGATTCGTACATCACACCCATGATCCTGTATCCCCTGTCAGTTATACGTCCATAAAGATCTATACATCACACCCATAACCCTGTATCCCCTGTCAGTTATACGTCCATACCAATCCATAGATCAGACCCATGACCTTGTGTCCCCTGTCAGTTATACGCCCATAAAGATCCGTACATCACACCCATGATCCTGTGTCCCCTGTCAGTTATACGCCCTTAAAAATCTGTACATCAGACCTATGACCCTGTATCCCCTGTCAGTTATACACCCATAAAGATCCGTACATCACACCCATGACCCTGTATCCCCTGTCAGTTATACACCCATAAAGATCTGTACATCACACCCATGGTCCTGTATCCCCTTTTAGTTCAATGTCCATAAAGACCCATACATCACACCCATGACCCTGTATCCCCTGTCAGTTATAAGCCCATAAAGACCCATACATCACACCCATGACCCTGTATCCCCTGTCAGTTATAAGCCCATAAAGACCCATACATCACACTCATGACCCTGTATCCCCTGTCAGTTATACGCCCATAAAGACCCATACATCACATTCATGACCCTGTATCCCCTATCAGTTATACCCCCATAAATATCTGTACATCACACTCATGACCCTGTATCCCCTGTCAGTTATAAGCCCATAAAAACCCATACATCAGACCCATGACCCTGTATCCCCTGTCAGTTATACGCCCATAACGATCTGTACATCACACTCATGACCCTGTATCCCCTGTCAGTTATACGCCCATAAAGACCTGTACATCACACCCATGACCCTGTATCCCCTGTCAGTTATACGTCCATACCGATCAATAGATCAGACCCATGACCCTGTGTCCCCTGTCAGTTATATGCCCATAAAGATCTGTGCATCACACCCATGACCCTGTATCCCCTGTCAGTTATACGCCCATAAAGATCTGTACATCACACTCATGACCCTGTATCCCCTGTCAGTTATACGCCCATAAAGATCTATACATCACACCCATAACCCTGAGTCCCATGTCAGTTATACGCCCATAATGATCCGTACATCAGACCCATGACCCTGTATCCCCTGTCAGTTATACGCCCATAAAGATTCGTACATCACACCCATGATCCTGTATCCCCTGTCAGTTATACGTCCATAAAGATCTATACATCACACCCATAACCCTGTATCCCCTGTCAGTTATACGTCCATACCAATCCATAGATCAGACCCATGACCTTGTGTCCCCTGTCAGTTATACGCCCATAAAGATCCGTACATCACACCCATGATCCTGTGTCCCCTGTCAGTTATACGCCCTTAAAAATCTGTACATCAGACCTATGACCCTGTATCCCCTGTCAGTTATACACCCATAAAGATCTGTACATCACTCCCATGACCCTGTATCCACTGTCAGTTATACGCCCATAAAGATCTATACATCACACCCATAACCCTGAGTTCCATGTCAGTTATACGCCCATAATGATCCATACATCAGACCCATGACCCTGTATCCTCTGTCAGTTTTACGCCCATAAAGATCTGTACATCACACCCATGACCCTGTATCCCCTGTCAGTTATACGCCCATAAAGATCTGTACATCACACTCATGACCCTGTATCCCCTGTCAGTTATACGCCCATAAAGACCCATACATCACACTCATGACCCTGTATCCCCTGTCAGTTATACGCCCATAAAGACCTGTACATCATACCCATGACCCTGTATCCCCTGTCAGTTATACGTCCATACCAATCCATAGATCAGACCCATGACCTTGTGTCCCCTGTCAGTTATACGCCCATAAAGATCCGTACATCACACCCATGATCCTGTGTCCCCTGTCAGTTATACGCCCTTAAAAATCTGTACATCAGACCTATGACCCTGTATCCCCTGTCAGTTATACACCCATAAAGATCTGTACATCACTCCCATGACCCTGTATCCACTGTCAGTTATACGCCCATAAAGATCTATACATCACACCCATAACCCTGAGTCCCATGTCAGTTATACGCCCATAATGATCCATACATCAGACCCATGACCCTGTATCCTCTGTCAGTTTTACGCCCATAAAGATCTGTACATCACACCCATGACCCTGTATCCCCTGTCAGTTATACGCCCATAAAGATCTCTACATCACACTCATGACCCTGTATCCCCTGTCAGTTATACGCCCATAAAGACCCATACATCACACTCATGACCCTGTATCCCCTGTCAGTTATACGCCCATAAAGACCTGTACATCATACCCATGACCCTGTATCCCCTGTCAGTTATACGTCCATAACGATCCATAGATCAGACCCATGACCCTGTGTCCCCTGTCAGTTATACGCCCATAAATATCCGTACATCACACCCATGATCCTGTGTCCCCTTTCAGTTATACGCCCTTAAATATCTGTACATCAGACCCATGACCCTATATCCCCTGTCAGTTATACACCCATAAAGATCTGTACATCACTCCCATGACCCTGTATCCACTGTCAGTTATACGCCTATAAAGATCTGTACATCACACCCATGACCCTGTATCCCCTGTCAGTTATACGCCCATAAAGATCTGTACATCACACCCATGACCCTGTATCCCCTGTCAGTTATACACCCATAAAGATCTGTACCTCACACCCATGACCCTGTATCCCCTGTCAGTTATACGCCCATAAAGATCTGTACATCACACCCATGACCCTGTATCCCCTGTCAGCTATACACCCATAAAGATCTGTACATCACTCCCATGACCCTGTATCCCCTGTCAGTTATACGCCCATAAAGACCTGTACATCATACCCATGACCCTGTATCCCCTGTCAGTTATACGTCCATAACGATCCATAGATCAGACCCATGACCCTGTGTCCCCTGTCAGTTATACGCCCATAAATATCCGTACATCACACCCATGATCCTGTGTCCCCTTTCAGTTATATGCCCTTAAATATCTGTACATCAGACCCATGACCCTGTATCCCCTGTCAGTTATACACCCATAAAGATCTATACATCACACCCATAACCATGAGTCCCATGTCAGTTATACGCCTATAATGATCCGTACATCAGACCCATGACCCTGTATCCCCTGTCAGTTATACGCCCATAAAGATTTGTACATCACACCCATAACCCTGTATCCCCTGTCAGTTATACGCCCATAAAGATCTGTACATCACACCCATGACCCTGTATACCCTGTCAGTTATATGCCCATAAAGACCCGTACATCACACCCATAACCCTAAGTCCCCTGTCAGTTATAGGCCCATAAAGATCCATAAATCAGACCCATAACCCTGGATTCCCTGTCAGTTATATGCCCATAAAGATCTGTACATCACACCCATGACACACATCTAGGAAAGAAAGCGCACTATGCAATCGTGGACATATAATAAAATCCAAAGAGTTTATTCCGATATTAAAAGCATAAAGGTCAGTACTAAAAGAAATCCAAGAGAGACTTAAAAACTTTCAACAAGATAAAGATTTTAAGAAATACGATAAACAATTTCAGCAGGACATGAATACATTTAAACAAGAATTGTGGCAATTTAAATCCAGAAAATGACTCATGATAAAAAACTATCACCTAGATTACGAGTTTTGCGTTAGCCTTAAAAAGCAGCGTTGAGAGGCCCCAACGCTGCTTTTTTCCTACCGCTGGTATTACGAGTCTTGCAGGTACAGGTGTACCGCTCACTTTTTTGGTCAGACTCAAAAATACCGCAAATCCACTTACGTCAATTGCGTATCCTATATTTTCAATGGGACTTGCATAACGCCGGTATTACGAGTCTTCCAAAAAGTGAGCGGTACAGCTTCTCCTGTCAAGACTGAAACCGCATTTAAAAGTCAGTAGTTAAGAGTTTTATGGGCTAACGCCGTAGTATAAAACTCTTAACTAAAATGCTAAAAAGTACACTAACACCCCTAAACCGAGACCCCCCCCCCCCCCCACATCGCAAACACTAAAAAAATATTTTTAACCCCTAATCTGCCGAACCGGACATCACCGCCACTATAAAAAATATATTAACCTCTAAACCGCCGCACTCCGGCATCACAAACATTAGTTAAATTTTATTAACCCCTAATCTGCCGTCCCTAACATCGCCGACACCTACTTACATTTATTAACCCCTAATCTGCCGCCCCCAATGTCGCTGCAACTATATTAAATGTATTAACCCCTAAATCTTAGTCTAACCCTAACCCTAACACCCCCCTAACTTAAATATAATTTAAATAAATCTAAATAAAATAACTATCATTAACTAAATTATTTCTATTTAAAACTAAATACTTACCTATAAAATAAACCCTAAGATAGCTACAATATAACTAATAGTTACATTGTAGCTAGTTTAGGATTTATTTTTATTTTACAGGCAAATTTGTATTAATTTTAACTAGGTAGAATAGTTATTAAATAGTTATTAACTATTTAATAGCTACCTAGTTCAAATAAAGACAAATTTACCTGTAAAATAAAACCTAACCTATGTTACAATTACACCTAACACTACACTATAATTAAATTAATTGCCTAAACTAAATACAATTAAAAAAAATTATCTAAAGTACGGAAAAAAACACTAAATTACAGAAAATAATAAAATGATTACAAGTTTTTTTAAACTAATTACACCTAATCTAATCCCCCTAATAAAATAAAAAAGCCTCCCAAAATAATAAAAAGCCCTACCCTATACTAAATTACAAATAGCCCTTAAAAGGGCCTTTTGTGGGGCATTGTACAATACCACCCCCCCAACATTAAAACCCACCACCCACACACCCAACCCTACTCTAAAACCCACCCAATACCCCCTTAATAAAACCTAACACTAACCTCTTGAAGATCACCCTACCTGGAGAAGTCTTCACCCAGCCGAGCCGAAGTCCTCAACGAAGCCGGGCGAAGTGGTCCTCCAGACTGGCAGAAGTCTTCATCCAAGCCGGACAGAAGAGGTCCTCCAAACGGGCAGAAGTCTTCATCCAGGCGGCATCTTCTATCTTCATCCAGCGCAGAGCGGCTCCATCTTCAAGACATCCGACGCGGAGCATCCTCTTCAAATGAAGTCCAACCGAAGAATGAAGGTTCATTTAAATGACGTCATCCAAGATGGCGTCCCTTGAATTCCGATTGGCTGATAGAATTATATCAGCCTATTGGAATTAAGGTAGAAAGAATCCTATTGGCTGATGCAATCAGCCAATAGGTTCGAAGTTCAATCCTATTGGCTGATCCAATCAGCCAATAGGATTGAGCTGGCATTGTATTGGCTGATTGGATCAGCCAATAGAATGCGAGCTCAATCCTATTGGCTGATTGCATCAGCCAATAGGATTTTTTCTACCTTAATTCCGATTGGCTGATAGAATTCTATCAGCCAATCGGAATTCAAGGGACGCCATCTTGGATGACGTCATTTAAAGGAACCTTCATTCTTCAGTTGGACTTGGCGTCGGATGTCTTGAAGATGGAGCCGCTCCGCGCTGGATGGATGAAGATAGACGATGCCGCCTGGATGAAAACTTCTGCCCATCTGGAGTACCTCTTCTGGCCAGCTTGGATGAAGACTTCTGCCCGTCTTGAGGACCACTTCGCCCGGCTTCGTTGAGAACTTCGGCCCGGCTGGGTGAAGACTTCTCAAGGTAGGGTGATCTTCAAGGGGTTAGTGTTAGGTTTTATTAAGGGGGTATTGGGTGGGTTTTAGAGTAGGGTTGGATGTGTGGGTGGTGGGTTTTAATGTTGGGGGGGGTGGTATTGTACTTTTTTTACAGGTAATAGAGCTGATTACTTTGGGGCAATGCCACGCAAAAGGCCCTTTTAAGGGCTATTTGTAATTTAGTATAGGGTAGGGCTTTTTATTATTTTGGGGGGCTTTTTTATTTTATTAGGGGGATTAGATTAGGTGTAATTAGTTTAAAAAAATTGTAATTATTTTATTATTTTCTGTAATTTAGTGGGGGGGGTTTCGTACTTTAGATAAAAAAATTTAATTGTATTTAATTGTATTTAGTTTAGGTAATTAATTTAATTATAGTGTAGTGTTAGGTATAATTGTAGCTTAGGTTAGGATTTATTTTACAGGTAAATTTGAATTTATTTTAACTAGGTAGCTATTAAATAGTTAATAACTATTTAATAACTATTCTACCTAGTTAAAATAAATACAAAGTTGCCTGTAAAATAAAAATAAATCCTAAGCTAGCTACAATGTAACTATTAGTTATATTGTAGCTATCTTAGGGTTTATTTATAGGTAAGTATTTAGTTTTAAATAGGAATAATTTAGTTAATGATAGTTATGTTATTTAGATTTATTTAAATTATATTTAAGTTAGGGGGGGTGTTAGGGTTAGATGATAATAACTTTAATATAGTGGCGACGACGTTGGGGGCGGCAGATTAGGGGTTAATAAGTGTAGGTAGGTTGCGGCTACATTGGGGTGGCAGATTAGGGGTTAATAAATATAATGTAGGTGTCGGCGATGTTGGGGGCAGCAGATTAGGGGTTCATAAGTATAATGTAGGTAGCGGTGGTGTCCGGAGCGGCAGATTAGGGGTTAATAACATAATGCAGGTGTCAGTGATGTGGGGGCGGCAGATTAGGGGTTAATAAGTGTAAGATTAGGGGTGTTTAGACTCAGGGTTCATGTTAGGGTGTTAGGTGTAGACATAAAAAGTATTTCCCCATAGGAATCAATGGTTCTGCGTTAGGAGCTTTACGCTGCTTTTTTGCAGGTGTTAGATTTTTTTTCAGCCGGCTCTCTCCCATTGATACCTATGCACGTTTTACCAGCTCACCACTACTGTAAGCAGCGCTGGTATTGAGGTGAGATGTGGAGCTAAATTTTGCTCTACACTCACTTTTTTGCGGCTAACGCCGGGTTTGTAAAAACCCGTAATACCAGCGTTGTCTGTAGGTGAGCGGTGAGGGAAAACTGCTCGTTAGCACCGCACAGCATTACCGACAAATCTCGTAATCTAGGCATATGATTCTAAGCAAGTATACAAATGGAGTCAAGATGACTTTACCAGGCCGAGATATAATCATAATTATAACAAAAATAAAAATGTCAAGTCTACCAAAAAGGGCAAATCTGTAAAATTTTCAGATACAGAGTATAAATTTGACTCTTCTGATGGGGATACTGTAGAGGAGACGCCTATACCGTCAGTATTGAGAACATATGAGGATACACCTACACTAGAGGCATATAATTCCTTTTAAAAAAACGAGGTGCAACAGACTCTCAACACAGGAAAAGAAAAAACACATAGAGGGAGAAGAGGTAAAACGAGGACAATTCAACAAACAGAGACAAGGAGAAGGAAGACAACAACAAGGGACTGTACACAAGACATATGCTACCAGATCACAGATGGGGCAGAAGAAATATGCATGAATTCAGATGTGATAAATTTTGTTCCTGCTAACCATTTTAAT
Source organism: Bombina bombina (assembly GCF_027579735.1). Lineage (NCBI taxonomy): Eukaryota > Metazoa > Chordata > Amphibia > Anura > Bombinatoridae > Bombina > Bombina bombina. The sequence continues at coordinate 296,327,036 of NC_069506.1, read as the reverse complement.
CTTTTTGAAACTGTACTGGATATTAATCTATTTTCCAGGAAATTACATTGTGTAAGCATTTCTATGATGGAAGTGGTGAGCAGGAACAAGAAGACACCAACAATGAAATCTGTATTAATGAGAACTATAATAATACAGAAAAAGATGGTTTGAATATTTCTGATTGGTGTAGTGTTACTGATCTAGAAGAGCTTAATCAGGAAGGGGTTAAATAAAATACAGGCCTAACTAATGAAAAAGAACTAATGGAAAAGACTGTTTAAAACATCTACAAAAGAAAAGTAATTTTTTACCCTGTACACACAAGATCCAAGGTCTTAAATATTTTCCAGAAGACTGTAGAAGAAATGCTTAGATCTCTAAATAAAAAAGAAATATACAAAAGCAACAGACATTATCATAATTTTACACCTCAAGAAAAACTAGCTTTAAAAAAACTATCTGAAGACAGTGGAGGCTCCTCCATTTGTGCACTGCCGCATGTGAGCCTCCCAGCCTCCAGCCCAAATGAAGGGAAAAAAAACTAAACATTTTTAATAAAATATAAAAATTAATTTTTAATAAAATATAAAAAATTTATTAAAATATATTTTTTTTTCAATAATTTCTAGCCCAAAAATTAAAAGCCAAAGTGTTTTTTTAAAAAAAATAAAAAAAATGTTTGTAACTTTTTTTTTTATTTAACCGCACGTGCGGTTATAGCCTGATGCCTGTCATTTCTGTAGTGTATTAGAATTGCCTGCAGCCTGCTCCCAGCCGTTACCCATCCCTATACTGTCTTAATCGCACAAGTCTGTGTGTGCGATAGACAGTGTGAGCACTGTGAGGGAGCAGGGAGGTGGGGCTAATACGTGATGTCATCACGCCACAGGGATTCATATCGCCCGACTCCCAGAACATGCACTTCTGGGTGCAGGGCATGTAGCAGACGTTTAGTTTTTTTATTAAGTAAGTAGACCTTAATATTAGTTTCTTTCCCAATTCCCCCCTTAATTTAGCAGACCATTATAGTTTTTTTTATTTATTTATTAAACTGACAGAGTGACAGTTAAAGTGTTTTGCCGCTTTGCAACCTGTCTCACGCTACTCAGCTCTTTCCTTCTAGTCCCGCATGCAGTGTTTGAGACTTCAGTGGAGGTGAGTGGGAGACTTGTCCCTCTGTGATATTCTGTGAGCTGGATATTGAAAATACATAAATATTTGTATGATTTTACTTACATTTTTTTTTATTCAGCTGAACTTTGCTGCTGTTATACTTTGAAGTTTTCCAGCGTTTTCTGTATTGGAAATATAAAAGGCTGGAAAACCTCAAAGTGAAAACAGCAGCAAAGTTTAGCTGAATAAAAAAAGTAAGTTAGAAAAATCATACAAATATTTATGTCTTTTTAAAACGTTCACTTGAGGCAGAGCTGCAGCAGAGTGAGGTGAGGGAGGGAACATGCTGTGTCCGGTGCATTTTATGACACTATAGAGACACATAGTGTGTGAATGGCTCATACATATATTGACCCTTATGGTTCCCTATCTGGCCGTGACTTTATTGAAAAAGCAGCTCCTTGTGCAGGACTCAGTGCAGTATAAACTGTCTACAGGTGGCCCTCGTTTTACAACGGTTCAATTTACACCGTTTCAGAATAACAACCTTTTTTCCCAGTCATGTGACTGCTATTGAAAAGCATTGAGAAGCAGTGCATTTATTAAAATAGCCAGTAGGGGGAGCTGTCCGCTTGTGTTGCAGCAAAGCCAAGCAAGCTGAAATTAATCAGTTTAACCAGACCTGAGCTATCAAGCAGATTTCAAAGGAACAAGATCTTCCTATCTATAAATCAGTCCAGATTGGAATGCATAGAAAGAACTGTTTGCTGAAAAATGCAAGTGAAGTCTGTGTTGTGTGATTATTTTATTAGGTTTATAATGCTGTTTAGCAAATGTTTTTGTTCATTTAACTTAGTTTAATTATATATTCTGTGTTGCGTGATTATTTTATTAGGTTTATAATGCTGTTTAGCATGTAAAGTCTTCATTTCAAAGCTTTAAACATAATGTATTAGGTGTTACTTATGACAATTTTGAGAGGGGCCTGGAACCTATCTCCCTCACTTCCCATTGACTTACATTATAAACTGGGTTTCAATTTACAACGGTTTCAATTTACAACCATTCCTTCTGGAACCTAACCCCGGTGTAAACTGAGGGCTACCTGTACTTTGTAAACAAACAATACTAGCAGTTGTCACCTCCTCCTGAGTGCTGCACAAGGAGCTGCTTTTTCAATAAAGTCACGGCCAGGCTGGGAGCCCATGCTACAGCATGTACGAGGGGCTTGCACACTGACAGGAGAACTGTAATTGTCTGGGCTGCAATCCCTTACAGCAGAGCAGCACTGGTAATATGATCTCCTGCATTCCTCTGTGTGCCTCAGCATGATGCCCTAACACTTAACCCCTTGTTGCTTGCTGTGGGAGCCTTAGTTAAGATTAGTAGTTAGGAGTGTGCCAAATGTTTAAAAGTGACACAAAAAATCCAATGATATATATTAAAAGATTGTAGGTGTGTGTGTATGTATGTATGTATGTATATATATATGTATATATATATATATATATATATATATACATACATACATACATACATACATACATACATACATACACACACACACACACATATATACAGTATATATATATATATATATATATATATATGTGTGTGTGTATGTATATATATATATATATATATATATATATGTGTATATACTGTGTATATATATATATATATATATATATATATATATATGTGTGTGTGCGCGCGGGTGTGTCTGTGTGTGTATATATATATATATATGTGTGTGTGTACCTGTCATATATACACATAGTGAACCCCCATTTAAATAACACACGAGCCGCCACTGTCTGAAGATGATAATCTCATCATCAGACAATCAGACAAAAGTGGCAATGTGGTTGTCCTTAATAAAGACGACTATATAGCCGAAGCCAAGAGGCAACTAAATGATAAGGAGGTATACAGCAAACTAAAGGAAAATCCCACCAGACAATTTAAAAATGAAATGATAGGTATAATTCCCTTTGCTAGACATAATAATATCATTAGTGAAGCTGTTCAAGAGGTATTAACACCCCAATTTCCTGTCACTCCTATTTTCCCCTACTTTCCTAAAATTCATAAGACCCCTACATCCCCTCCGGGTAGGCCCATCATTGTGGGTATTTCTATTGACTCACTTAATCAACCCTTTGCTGAATTAGTTGATTATTTTTTTAAGCCGCTAGGTAAACATTTGCCTAGCTTTATACAAGACAAGACAGCATTGTTAAATAAGATAAAAGATACTAAGTGGAATTCTTCCTATAGATTTCTAGTAGTTGATGTCCCAGCTTTGTATACCTCCATACGACATGACAAAGGCATGACAGCTATGGAATTTTTTATTGACTCCTATAGTAATTTTGAGCCAGCTACTAAGTTTTTTCTGTTAAGAGCAAAATAATTTTTGCTAGCCCATAACTTTTTCATGTTTCAGACTGATTTCTATCTCCAGAGACGTGGGACGACTATGTGGGCAAACTTTGCCCCCTCCTATGCCAACCTATTTATGGGTTGATGGGAGCTGTCCCACGTCTATGGAGATAGAAATCCGTACAGAGATAAGATTATCCATTTCCATCGGTATATTGATGATCTATTCTTTATTTTTGATGGGAGTGAAGAAGAGGTCAACAAATTTTGTGAGTACCCAAACCTAAATAAGTGTGGTATTGAATTTACCAGTGAACAAAGCACAAAAAGTGTTAATTTCTTGGACATCACTATTGCAAGCAATGAAATAGAACATATAACAGATAAAACTATGTTTAGGAAACCCACTGCTGGCAATACAATTCTGAAATATAATTCCCAGACACATAGTCAAGGGTATACCTAAAGGAGAATTCACACAAATTAAAAGAAATTGTACTAGAGAATCAGAGTATCAAAGACAAGCTAAAGAAGTTATGGAAAGACTTAAAAATTGGGGCTACACAGAGGAAGTTCTCAATACAGCTAAAAATAGTGTTGACAACATGCAGAGGGAGGATCTCCTAAAATATAAAAATACGAATATTAACAATAAACAAATACTAAAGTTTATTACTACTTATAGTCTTGAATTCAACAAAATATGTAACATCATAAGGGGGTCCTTGTCTATCCTGTTTTCTGATCCCATTCTTAAGGTTATTATTCAAGAAGGTTGTGACTATATACCTATAAAAGGGAAAACCTTGTTAATTATTTATCCCCCTCAGAGCTAAAGCCACATACCAACAACTGCGGGTTACAAAAGAAGAAAGGTTTCTTAAATGTAGAAGGCCCATCTGCAAAACATGTGGTTTTGTATCTGAGGGCAACAAATTTAAATCTACCACTACACAGCAAGAACATGATATCAATTTCTTTATTAATTGTGTTCATGTTGTGTCTCTCCTTACTTGTAAAATCTGCAAGAAACAGTATATAGGGAAAACTAAAAGACCATTAAAAGATAGATTTCTTGAACACATACGATCTATTGAGGATGAAGATTCAGATACCCTTATGGAGGAGAGGGGGCAACAGAGAAATAACTCTAAATATAAGGGACATTTTTTGGATGTTTACTCTGCAAACAAGTCATCCTTTGGGTATAAACATGAGGATAGATTTAGATTTATTTATAAAATAATTCAATTTTTTATAAATTTCTCTGGTCTAATTTGTATATATAGATTATCTCTGATATTTATAGGTATTCTCAAGATTCCACATTTATATAAATTATAATATACTATTTCTTCCATGATACACCATATAAGGTTTAATAGATATATTTTTGCAAGCATATATTTCTTTGTTTGAGACAATAAGATTAATACGGTTTAATATCTATATAATAATTTAAAGTATAAAAATTATGATACTGTAGCTCTTTATTCTATGTATTATCAGGTTATAATTGCAATAACGAATTAGGGGTATATCCCTTTAATTTTTTACTTTAAATAGGTGTATAAACAGGTGCACAGGTAAGCAGTGATCAAGTGAGCATGCGCACGAAACGCGTCTGCGTTGTGTACCTGTTCATCAACCTGATTACTTTTTTGTACTGACCTTTATGCTTTTAATATCGGAATAAACTTTATTTATTTATATGTCTACAATTGCATAGTGCGCTTTCTTTCCTGGATGTGTTTACTTTTCTGGCGTGTGGAGCAGACACGCTCATAAGCAGCATTTGCAATTGGATCTAGAGGGAGGTAGTTCCCGCCCACGCTCCATTGTGCCGTAGCCGGGAGGATTCTACGCATCAGAGACTTACATGAGCGCTCCGGTTGGCAGGATTTTCTGTACATCACACCCATGACCCTGTATCCACTGTCAGTTATACGCCCATAAATATCCATACATCACACCCATAACCCTGTATCCTCTGTCAGTTAGAAAGCCCAAAAAAGATCTGTACATCACATTAATAACCCTGTATCCCTCATCAGTTATACGCCTATAAAGATCCGAACATCACACACATATCCCTTGTCAGTTATACGCCCATAAAGATCTGTACATCACACCATGACCCTGTATCCCCTGTCAGTTATATGCCCATAATGATCTGTACGTCACACCCATGACCCTGTATCCCCTGTTAGTTATACTGCTACCTCAGATAAGACCTAGTCAGTTTGGGAAATAAGAAACGCCTCTTGTTAAGAAGAAATATGTTTGTAGGTTGGCTATTGTGAGAGAAGTTAGTTTTGACATCACCAGAGGTGTCTCCAGGAACCATATATGGGAAGGGGCACAAAGACAAACGTATAAGGGCCACTAGTTGTTGCCTATACCAATTACCTAGAGTGACTAAGATTTGGGAGCGGAGCACAGGTCTTATATTTATTCAACCTCATCATTTGTTTTAACTTGTTTTTAACTCATGCTCTTTAAAAAGACGTGAAATACGTTGAAACGCGTTGAGCAAATAAAACCTTTTTTACTAAGCTGAAAGATTGCTATCATCTTTTTTGCTGTGATGGCCGGATTATCCTTTTATATGGAGTAAGTTACTACATATTTATTGTTGTAAATTGGATACTTTTTCATTTGAGTTTCCATCTCACTCCCAGTCTAGTTCTTGGATAATTTCTGGAACATTGTCACTGGATATTAGAATCCTCTGGATTATTGCAACCTGTCATCACACTCCAGACCAGTAGACATTATGCAATTTACGGAGTGAGTATACTGCACTATTATTAATTGGCTTTTACATACACTTCAAGCCTTTTTTTCTCTTCATTCATTAGAGAAAAATTACCCAACAGACCTGCGCCATCTATCACTACTATCTTATATTTATTCAAACATGGAAACAACTAGAAACAGGGATAAAAAAATATTATCTACGTGCAGAAAATTAACTGGACAGACGCATTTCAGCTTTTGCCTTCTTTCATTACATAAATTCATAAATTCATTAAAGTGATAGTAAATCCTGGTTCAGCCAATCGGATTGAACTTGAATCTGATTGGCTGATTCAATAAGCCAATCAGATTTTTCTAAATTAATTCCGATTGGCTGATAGAATCCTATCAGCCAATCGGAATTCGACGGACGCCATCTTGGATGACGTCATTTAAAGGTACTTCATTCCTAGTTGAGTCTTGATGCAGGATGGATGCTCCACAGCGGAGGAGCGAAGAAAGAAGATTGAAGATGCCGCTTTGCTTGAAGACATCGCCGGATGGAAGAAGACTTCACTGCCGCTTGATTGAAGACATCGCCCGGATGGAAGAAGACTTCACTGCCGCTTGATTGAAGACATCGCCGGATGGAAGAAGACTTCACTGCCGCTTGATTGGACATCGCCCAGATCTTTAATTTAGAATAGGGAAGGGAAATTTTTTTATTTTGGGGGGCTTTATTATTTTATTAGGGGGCTTAGAATAGGTGTAATAAGCTTAAAAATCTTGTAATTTTTTTTTATTTTTTGTAATTTAGTGTTTGTTTGTTTCTTGTAATTTAGTTTAGATTATTTTATTGTATTTTAGTTTAGATATTTGTAGTTTATTTAATTTATTGATAGTGTAGGTGTATTTGTAACTTGGGTTAGGATTTATTTTACAGGTAAATTGGTAATTATTTTAACTAGGTAGCTATTAAATAGTTATTAACTATTTTATTTCAAATGAGTTTTTATTCGGTTTTAGAATGAAGGATAACACTTGGGGACACAAAGGGATCGGACACGCAGGTCTGGTTGCAGTAACTGTCAAGACATTGATACATCATAAGTAAATTACAGGGATTTGTGGTGAAAGTAATTCACCAAGATTGAAACCTAATGTGGGTTCTAAATATGGGGGGGGGGAGGTGGAACTTATAAATTAAATTTGATGCTCCAAAGAGCAGGTCAGGATAAGTTGCTGTAATATATTTTAATGGATTTATCCATATAGATTGAGGAGCAGGTTCTACTGTGCCTAACACACACCATACCCAGCACACATTGTACCCAGCACACATTGTACCCAGCACACATTGTACCTAGCACACATTGTACCTAGCACACATTGTACCTAGCATCCACTGTGCCTGGCTCACGCCATACCTAGCACACGCCGTACCCAGCACCTACCTTGCCTGGCACACGTAGCACCTAGCACACATTGAACCTAGCTCACATTGTACCTAGCACACGCTGTATCTCACACACACTGTACCTACCACGCATTATACCCAGTTATTAACTATTTAATAGCTATTGTACCTAGTTAAAATAAATACCAAGTTACCTGTAAAATAAATATAAACCCTAAAATAGCTACAATTTAATTATTAATTACATTGTAGCTATCTTAGGGTTTATTTTATAGGTAAGTATTTAGATTTAAATAGGAATATTTTAATCAATAATATTAATATTAATTAGATCTATTTTAATAAGAATTTAGTTAGGGATGTTAGAGTTAGATAGGGTTATTATACACTGCTCAAAAAAATAAAGGGAACACTAAAATAACACATCCTAGATCTGAATGAATTAAATATTCTAATTAAATACTTTGTTCTTTACATAGTTGAATGTGCTGACAACAAAATCACACAAAAATTAAAAAATGGAAATCAAAATTTTCAACCCATGGAGGTCTGGATTTGGAGTCACACTCAAAATTAAAGTGGAAAAACACACTACAGGCAGATCCAACTTTGATGTAATGTCCTTAAAACAAGTCAAAATGAGGCTCAGTAGTGTGTGTGGCCTCCACGTGCCTGTATGACCTCCCTACAACGCCTGTGCATGCTCCTGATGAGGTGACGGATGGTCTCCTGAGGGATCTCCTCCCAGACCTGGACTAAAGCATCCACCAACTCCTGGACAGTCTGTGGTGCAAAGTGAAGTTGGTGGATGGAGCGAGACATGATGTCCCAGATGTGCTCAATTGGATTCAGGTCTGGGGAAGGGGTGGGCCAGTCCATAGCATCAATGCCTTCGTCTTGCAGGAACTGCTGACACACTCCAGCCACATGAGGTCTAGCATTGTCTTGCGTTAGGAGGAATCCAGGGCCAACCGCACCAGCATATGGTCTCACAAGGGGTCCGAGGATCTCATCTCGATACCTAATGGCAGTCAGGCTACCTCTGGCGAGCACATGGAGGGCTGTTCGGCCCCTCAAAGAAATGCCACCCCACACCATTACTGACCCACTGCCAAACTGGCCATGCTGGAGGATGTTGCAGGCAGCAGAACGTTCTCCACGGCGTCTCCAGACTGTCACGTCTGTCAAATGTGCTCAGTGTGCCCCTGCTTTCATCTGTGAAGAGCACAGGGCACCAGTGGCGAATTTGCCAAACTTGGTGTTCTCTGGCAAATGCCAAACGTCCTGCACAGTGTTGGACTGTAAGCACAACCCCCACCTGTTGACGTTGGGCCCTCATACCACCCTCATGGAGTCTGTTTCTGACCGTTTGAGCAGACACATGCACATTTGTGGCCTGCTGGAGGTCATTTTGCAGGGCTCTAGCAGTGCTCCTCCTGTTCCTCCTTGCACAAAGGCGGAGGTAGCGGTCCTGCTGCTGGGTTGTTGCCCTCCTACGGCCTCCTCCACATCTCCTGATGTACTGGCCTGTCTCCTGGTAGCGTCTCCATGCTCTGGACACTACGCTGACAGACACAGAAATCCTTCTTGCCACAGCTCGCACTGATGTGCCATCCTGGATGAGCTGCACTACCTGAGCCACTTGTGTGGGTTGTAGACTCCGTCTCATGCTACCACTAGAGTGAAAGCACCACCAGCATTCAAAAGTGACCATAACATCAGCCAGAAAGCATAGGAACTGAGAAGTGGTCTGTGGTCACCACCTGCAGAACTACTCATTTATTGGGGGTGTCTTGCTAATTGCCTATAATTTCCACCTGTTGTCTATCCCATTTGCACAACAGCATGTGAAATTGATTGTCACTCAGTGTTGCTTCCTAAGTGGACAGTTTGATTTCACAGAAGTGTGATTGACTTGGAGATACATTGTGTTGTTTAAGTGTTCCCTTTATTTTTTTGAGCAGTGTACTTAATATATATATAATATAATAACGATATTAACTATATTTACCCTAATATAATTAGGGTTAATATAGTTAATATATATATATATATATATATATATATATATATATATATATATATATATATAATAACTATATTAACCCTAATATAATTAGGGTTAATATAGTTAACCCCTTAATGACCACAGCACTTTTCCATTTTCTGTCCGTTTGGGACCAAGGCTATTTTTACATTTTTGCGGTGTTTGTGTTTAGCTGTAATTTTCCTCTTACTTATTTACTGTACCCACACATATTATATATCGTTTTTCTCGCCATTAAATGGACTTTCTAAAGATACCATTATTTTCATCATATCTTATAATTTACTATAAAAAAATTATAAAATATGAGGAAAAAAATGGAAAAAACACACTTTTTCTAACATTGATCCCCAAAATCTGTTACACATCTACAACCACCAAAAAACTCCCATGCTAAATAGTTTCTAAATTTTGTCCAGAGTTTAGAAATACCCAATTTTTACATGTTCTTTGCTTTTTTTGCAAGTTATAGGGCAATAAATACAAGTAGCACTTTGCTATTTCCAAACCACTTTTTTTCAAAATGAGCGCTAGTTACATTGGAACCCTGATATCTTTCAGGAATCCCTGAATATCCCTTGACATGTATATATTTATTTTTAGAAGACATCCCAAAGTATTGATCTAGGCCCATTTTGGTATATTTGATGCCACCATTTCACCGCCAAATGCCATCAAATAAAAAAAATCGTTCACTTTTTCACAAATTTTTTCACAAACTTTAGGTTTCTCACTGAAATTATTTACAAACAACTTGTGCAATTATGGCATAAATGGTTGTAAATGCTTCTCTGGGATCCCCTTTGTTCAGAAATAGCAGACATATATGGCTTTGGCGTTGCTTTTTGGTAATTAGAAGGCCGCTGAATGCCACTGTGCACCACACGTGTATTATGCCCAGCAGTGAAGGGGTTAGTTAGGGAGCATGTAGGGAGCTTGTAGGGTTAATTTTAGCTTTAGTGTAGTGCAGTAGACAACCCCAAGTATTGATCTAGGCACATTTTGGTATATTTCATGCCACCATTTCACCGCCAAATGCGATCAAATTGAAAAAAACGCTACATTTTTCACAATTTTATGTTTCTCACTGAAATTATTTACTAACAGCTTGTGCAATTATGGCACACATGGTTGTAAATGCTTCTCTAGGATCCCCTTTGTTCAGAAATAGCAGACATATATGACTTTGGCGTTGCTTTTTGGTAATTAGAAGGCCGCTAAATGCTGCTGCGCATCACACGTGTATTATGGCTAGCAGTGAAGGGGTTAATTAGGTAGCTTATAAGGAGCTTGCAGGGTTAATTTTAGCTTTAGTGTAGAGATCAGCCTCCCACCTGACACATCACACCCCCTGATCCCTCCCAAACAGCTGTCTTCCCTCCCCCACCCCACAATTGTCCCTGCCATCTTAAGTACTGGCAGAAAGTCTGCCAGTACTAAAATAAAAGTTTTGTTTTTTTTTGTTTAAAAAAATAAAATAATTCTGCTGTGTAGGACCCCCCCCCCTTAGCCCCAACCTCCCTGATCCCCCCCAAACAGCTCTCTACCCCCCTCCTCTGCCTTATTGTGCACCATTGTGGGTACTGGCAGCTGTCTGCCAGTACCCAGTTTGAAATCAAAAGTTTATTTTAAGATTTTCTGTAGTGTAGCTTACCCCCCTTAACACCCAACCCCCCACCCTCCCCCAGATCATTAATATTTTTTATTCCCACCCTCTCTCCCACCTTGTGCCTCTTCCACTTCAATTTATTTTTTTGGCAGTTTCACACGTGCACGCGTGCGCACGCTCCCGTGCACGCTCCCGTGCACGCGCACACGCGCGCACACGCGATCCCGCCCCCCTCCTCTACTGATGGCCTCCCTGGACACGCTCCCACCCACCAACGATCATAGCCGATGTAGAGAGGGCCACAGAGTGGCTCTCTCTGCATCGGACTGCTTAAAAAAGTTATTGCAGGATGCCTCTATATCGAGGCATCACTGCAATAACATGAAAGCAGCTGGAAGTGATCAGGATCGCTTCCACTGCTTTCAAAGACCAACGACGTGCAGGGTACGTCCTTGGTCGTTAAGGACATTTTTTTGGAGGACGTACCCTGCACGTCGTTGGTCATTAAGGGGTTAATATAGCTGGCGGCGGTGTAGGGGGATTAAATTAGGGGTTAATATTTTTAAAATAGATGGCGGCGGTGTAAGGGGCTCACTTTAGGGGGTAGGTAAGATAGATGGCGGCGGGGTAGGGGCTCACTTTAGTGGGTAGGTAAGGTAAATGGCGACGGGGTAGGAGCTTACTTTAGTGGGTAGGTAAGATAGATGGCGGCGGGGTAGGGGCTCACTTTAGTGGGTAGGTAAGGTAGATGGCGGCGGGGTAGGAGCTCACTTTAGGGGGTAGGTAAGGTAGATGGCGGCGGGGTAGGGGCTCACTTTAGGGGGTAGGTAAGGTAGATGGCGGCGGGGTAGGGGCTCACTTTAGGGGGTAGGTAAGGTAGATGGCGGCGGGGTAGGGGCTCACTTTAGGGGGTAGGTAAGGTAGATGGCGGCGGTGTAAGGGGCTCACTTTAGTGGGTAAGTAAGGTAGATGGCGGCGGGGTAGGGTCTCACTTTAGGGGGTAGGTAAGGTAGATGGCGGCGGTGTAAGGGGCTCACTTTAGTGGGTAGGTAAGGTAGATGGCGGCGGGGTAGGGGGATCACATTAGGGGGTTATACATTTATTGTAGGTGGCGGTGGGGTCCGGGAGCGGCGGTTTAGGGGTTAAATACTTTATTAGGGATTGCGGCTGGGGATCGCGGTTGACAGGTAGATAGACATTGCGCATGCGTTGGGCGTTAGGTTTATTTTGCAGGTAGTTTAGGGAGTTATGGGGCTCCAATAGACAGCGTAAGGCTTACTACGGCTGCATTTTGTAAGATTTCTCCATTTTCGCCACGTAAGTCCTTACGCTGTATATTGGATACCAAACTGCGCTGGTTTGGTATACCTGCCTATGGCCCAAAAAACTACGGGCGAAAGCAGAAATATACGAGCGTAACTTCTAGGTTACGCCGTATATGTGATACCAAACCAGCGCAAATTCATATCGGATCGGGCCCCAGACGTGAGGTTTCAGGTGTCGGGAAAAAAAAGGCTGCATAGGGCTTTAACATAAAGATACATACAAATATATGACTAAAGTTGTATATGTATGTATGTGTATGTGTGTATATATGTATTTATATATTTACAGACATATACAGATATAAATGCATAAATACATTTGTACACATATATAGACATATTTAGAAGTGAATTGGAGCCCTTTGCAGTTAAGTAGATGAAAACATGTAAAACATTTATACAATATTCATATTTAACCCCTTAACGACCGAGGACGTGCAGGGTACGTCCTCAAAAAAAAGGCAGTTAACGCCTGAGGACGTACCCTGCACGTCCTCGGTGTGGAAAGCAGCTGGAAGCGATCCCGCTCGCTTCCAGCTGCTTTCCGGTTATTGCAGTGATGCCTCGATATGGAGGTATCCTGCAATAACCTTTTTAAGCCATCCGGTGCAGAGAGAGCCACTCTGTGGCCCTCTCTGCACCGGAGATCGGTGGCTCCCTGCGTTGGTGGGTGGGAGCCGGACCGGGAGGCGGGTGGCGGCCATCGATGGCCCTGGTTATGTGCAGGGGGGGCGGGATCGTGGGCGGGGATGACCGGGGGCGCGCACGGACGCGCGCGCGTGCATGGGAGGGCGGGCGCGTGCACGGGGAGGGAGCGGGTGGGAACCGCTACGCTACAGAAAATTTATTAATAAAAAATGTTAAAAATCTTTAAATGTCTAAATATTTTTAAAAAAAAAAACGATCAGCAAGGTGGTGGGGGTTTGTCTGTGTGGGGGGGGAAGCTACACTACAGAAAAAAGCCAAACAAAAATAAAAAAAGCACTTTTTTTTTGCAAACTGGGTACTGGCCAAGATGGCCCCCAATGAGGCAGAGGGGAGGGTTAGAGAGCGGTTTTGGGGGGGATCAGGGAGGTTGGGGGCTAAGGGGGGGATCCTACACCCTAGCATATGTAAATATGCTAAAAAAAATTTTTTTTTTTTTTTAAAAACCCTTTTATTTTAGTACTGGCAGACTTTCTGCCAGTACTTAAGATGGCGGGGACAATTGTGGGGTGGGGGAGGGAAGGGAGCTGTTTGGGAGGGATCAGGGGGTGGGATGTGTCAGGTGGGAGGCTGATCTCTACACTAAAGCTAAAATTAACCCTGCAAGCTCCCTACAAACTCCCTAATTAACCCCTTCACTGCTAGCCATAATACACGTGTGAGGCGCAGCAGGATTTAGCGGCCTTCTAATTACCAGAAAGCAACGCCAAAGTCATATATGTCTGCTATTTCTGAACAAAGGGGATCCCAGACAAGTATTTACAACCATTTGTGCCATAATTGCACAAGCTGTTTGTAAATTATTTCAGTGAGAAACCTAAAATTGTGAAAAATTTAGCTTTTTTTTCAATTTGATCGCATTTGGCGGTGAAATGGTGGCATGAAATATACGAAAATGTGCCTAGATCAATACTTGGGGTTGTCTACTATACTACACTAAAGCTAAAATTAACCCTACAAGCTCCCTAAAAGCTCCCTAATTAACCCCTTAACTGCTGGGCATAATACACTTGTGGTGCGCAGTGGCATTTAGCGGCCTTCTAATTACCAAAAAGCAACGCCAAAGCCATATATGTCTGCTATTTCTGAACAAAGGGGATCCCAGAGAAGAATTTACAACCATTTATGCCATAATTGCACAAGTTGTTTGTAAATAATTTCAGTGAGAAACCGAAAGTTTGTGAAAAAATTTGTGAAAAAGTGAACGATTTTTTGTATTTGATCGCATTTGGCGGTGAAATGGTGGTATGAAATATACCAAAATTGTCCTAGATCAATACTTTGGGATGTCTACTAAAAAAAAATATATACATGTCAAGGGATATTCAGGGATTCCTGAAAGATATTAGTGTTCTAATGTAACTAGCGCTAATTTTGGAAAAAAGTGGTTTGGAAATAGCAAAGTGCTACTTGTATTTATGGCCCTATAACTTGCAAAAAAAGCAAAGAACATGTAAACATTGGGTATTTCTAAACTCAGGACAAAATTTTGAAACTATTTAGCATGGGTGTTTTTTGGTGGTTGTAGATATGCAACAGATTTTGGGGGTCAAAGTTAGAAAAAGTGTGTTTTTTCAATTTTTCCTCATATTTTATATTTTTTTTTATAGTAAATTATAAGATATGATGAAAATAATGGTATCTTTAGAAAGTCCATTTAGTGGCGAGAAAAACGGTATATAATATGTGTGGGTACAGTAAATGAGTAAGAAGAAAATTACAGCTAAACACAAACACAGCAGAAATGTAAAAATAGCCCTGGTCCCAAACGGACAGAAAATGGAAAAGTGCTGTGGTCATTAAGGGGTTAATAACGTTTTATACTGTGAATTTACTGTAAATATTTCACATTTCAGTGTTCTTCACATAGCAGAATATGTTATTTTATAAGTATTTATAAATAGATATTCCTATATATATATCTGTATATATCTATACCTATATATAATCATGTGTCTATATACATATATATGACTAAATAGAACATATTCTGCTATGCGAAGAACATTAGAATGTGAAATATTCATACTTTCATGTCAGGTTAACTTGAGAACATGCGCTCGGGTTTGCGATCAAGTAGGGTGTTAGGTTTCTTTTCCATTTTTTTGCTACATTGACTTCTATGGAGGAATACGTGATTGTGCGCACAATATTCTAAGTTCGGCTTTTTTAATGCACGTCGGGTTGGCACGCGAGCTAAAACTGTTTACTTTCAACTTGTAATACAAGTGCAACCTGATGCACGCAAAAAGCTTACTTCTAGCAAAGTTAGTGCTCGAGCGGTAGCCTTCAATAATGCTCCACTTGTAATCTTAAAGTAACTCAGCATTGAAATATACATGCAACATTTATTTTGCCTGATTTTACTTTAAGATATTTAAAAAAAAAAAAATGATGCTTGTTCCACTCCCTGAAAAGAGGCTGGAGTACCTCCATCATACTGAAGTAGAGTGAAATTACTGACCCTGTAACCTGCTATGTAGTGATTACTTACATCAAAAGTACAAGCTACATTTTTCCCCAACTGACTGCAACAAACAAGACCAGGAACATGGATTCCACCATGCTTTCCAATGGGTGTATCACTGAATTGTTCTTGAATTACAAACCCTGTGATAACAAAGTGACCATGGTAAATGCCTTTAAAACATGTTTTTTTTTGTAATGCAGTGCTCAGTTGCTGATATGTACTGTACATATATAAAATGATTTTAATGTTGCTTTAAATATTTTTGTCTTTTGCTTTCCAAGATTATTAAATTAAGACAAAAAAAAAAAGTATATAAAAGAAAATGCTCGAATGTGTTATAACATGTTATTATATCACTGTTGTGTTGTGACTACTGCAAAGTAGCAAACAGTTAATTTTGTAATACTTAAGAAATAATTAAATATATTTTTTTAAAGAGAAAAATCAAATCTGATAAATTAAGTTGCCCTTCGTATAAAGGTGCCTGCGAATGATCCTGAATTTGTGTTTAATATTCCTCTGAAACAGGAAGACAACATTAGAATGTGCTCATGGGTCAATATATGTATTAGACAAATTGGATTTTCTCTCTTTGCTAAACATTTGTAACACAAAACCCGTATATTTGTACTTCCATTAGTTTTCTCAGCTTAAAAACGTGTGTTACTTACTACTGAATGAGATTAGTCTTCAGGGTAATATCACTGGAATTATGTATTGCTTCTTCTGGGAAAATCATCTTCAGACAACATTGTTAGGTGCAGAAAATAATGAATTTAAACTGAAACAAATGTGTATCCCTAGCAAATTAACATGATATTTAACTGGCCGTACACCATTGGGATATGTATATTTGTCACATGCCAAGCCAAGTGGCCCAGGTATATCAACCACCCCTTTTAAAATGCTATATTTGATATCAATTAAAAAAAAACAACTGGTTGTGATATCATTGGTTATCACGTGGCTACTTTTACAGCACTCTTGCAGGGCAGTTAATAACAAGGGCCTCTGTGATGGTACCGGCACTGGGCTGGTCAAACAGAGCTCACAAGTGGAGCAGTGTAGGAGCAGACAATATAATGTGTTTATAGCTACAGCTACAAATAAACACTACACACTATATATATATATATATATATATATCATATATATTATATATTATATGCACATGCCGATAGATTATATATATATAGGAATACTGTAACATGCACAGAAATTCTGAAATATTCTTTAGACTTTGATATGCAAACTACCCTGCAGGTATTTAAAAGTTAAAGGTTACACAGTGTGGTCCCCAAGTGCACCTCTGGAGGGCGTATGTGTAGCAGTAGCAGTGCATCAATAAGGGTGGAGCCAGTAAGAACATTCTGATTGGTTGCCAGCTTCTGTCACTCCCATGAGGTGTTCTTAGCATGTTTGAAAAGTAGACCATGGTCCACTCATTGCCCCTCAAATTTTACATTCTAGAAGATCTTCCCCTAAACAGGGGAGGAGATCATTTAGAAAAGGGTGAAGAGCAATCAGAATGGTGTGTGAAAAAGCCTCACATTTGAATGCAATGTGGCGGTTTTTGGCCTTATTTCCTGTGGTTTCATTAGTAACCAGGCCACTTGAATTACTTATGCCACCTATGTCTATGACATAACAGGAAAATCTGCTTTTCTCACTCAGATTGGGTGAAAAACTATAAGAAATAGTCTGTTATTGGAGAAAGGGGGTTGAATGGAGATAAGTAGTTATGTGCATTTGTTTTGTTACAAATGCAAGTTTGTTAACGAAAAACGGATATTTGTTTTGTTTTCACAAAATAAATACCCAAATGAATGCACCAAAAATGTAAATAAAACAAATAAATACTGATGAAATTAATCAGTATTCATTTGTTTCCTTTATTACCTTATGGGTTAAAAATGCTTACCTATAGCGCGCTGTTGAGCTGCACTAATTACAACCCTACTTCACAGTGCTCAGGGCTTAGCGAATAGGAGGTGCTACAGTGTTTGTCATAACCACCTCTTGTGGAAGTTTATTCCATGAATCAATCACCCTTTCTGTAAACGAAAACGAATGTAAATGTTCCACGCATATTCAGTATTCATTTAGTTTAAAAAGAAACGAATACCAAATAGCACGGCAGCCAAATATTCAAAAACTAATTTTGTCCCAAAGGATTCGGCAGAACCGTATTTTTCGCTCATGCACACCTCTAGAGATAAACACAACTACATGCAAGCAAAATATACACGCTCAATGCAAAATAAAAACATGGCGGCTATTTGATTTGGTATTGACGACGAGTGGCTTGTGTGTTTGAATTCAACTTACATTTTAATCTAAAAGCAAAAAAAGCAAGAAATGTTGTGCTTATTATCATGTGAGCTGTACATGCTGTATGTAAAAGTGTTACCAGACAAAAAATACTGCAAGAAAAATCTGAGACGCGCTGTGCAAGAGAGACCAGAATTAGTCTTAAAGTGATCGTAGCTTCTGAAAAGGTGATCATGTGATTTAATATAGTCAGAGTTCTGGTGCAGACATCATCTGCTACATATTCCTGTACTATTTTATATCCCATCTCCCTCTGTCCCTCCCTCTTTGTTCTGTACAGAGCAGGACTTGCAAATTAAGGGCAGCTGGTGACGTTAAAGGGATAGTAAACCCATTTTTTTTCTTTTGTGATTCAGATAGAGCATACAATTTTAAGCAACTTTCTAATTTACTCCTATTTTCATTTTTTCTTTGTTCTCTTGGTATCTTTATTTGAAAAGCAGCAATATAAGCTTAAAGGGACAGTCTAGTCAAAATTAAACTTTCATGATTCAGATAGGGCATGCAATTTTAAACAACTTTCCAACTGACTTTTATCATTAAATTTGCTTTGTTCCCTTGGCGGTATTTTTGAAAAGCTAAACCTAGGTAGACTCAAACTGATTTCTAAAACCGTTGAAAACCGCCTCTTAGCTCTGAGCATTTTCAATGTTTTTCACAGTTAGACAGTACTAGTTCATGTGTGTCATTTAGATAACATTGTGCTCACTCCCATGGAGTTATTTAGGAGTCTGCACTGATTGGCTAAACTGCATGTCTGTCAAAAGCACTGAGATAAGGGGGCAGTCTGCAGAGGCTTAGATACAAGGTAATCACAGAGGTAAAACATGTATTAATATAACTGTTGGTTATGCAAAATTGGGAAATGGGTAATAAAGGGATTATCTATCTATTTAAACAATAACAATTCTGGTGTATACTGTCCCTTTAAGAGCCAGCCCATTTTTGGTTGAGAAACCTGGGTTGCACTTGCTTATTGGTTTGCTAAATGTAGCCACCAATCACAAGTGCTAGCCAGGGTGCTGAAACAAAAAATGGGCCGACTCCTTTGCTTATATTAAAAAAAAAAGAAGAAAAGATAGACACTATAGATATGAAAGTCTATGTGTAAAAGAATGGGACTTCAGTACTCTTTTAATTATCAATACATTTTTATTGGTGATAAATATTCTGGAATTAGCTAAAAGATACACCCTGTCGTCATAGCAGGTACACACATCTTATAACCTTAAAGTACAAAATAAATTATTAGTACCAAATACCAACATGAGAATAAACACATATACATGAGTACAAAAAACACTCTTTTGTATATGTGTTTATTCTCATGTTGGTATTTGGTACTAATAATATTTTTTTTTTGTTTAAGAAATATAGTAATATTGGGTCTGCACCACTATACAAATAGTATTCTATATATAAATAATCAAGGTACATATTTATTGTGTTGAGATTGCTTGTCATTTATAATTTTCTTTGGTTATATTACTACTTTTTCAAATAAAGATACCAAGAGAATGAAGAAAAATTAATAATAGGAGTAAATTAGAAGGTTTTAAGGAGTGTGTGGCGCAACTTAATGCTTATACCCTTATATTATTTTTTAATAATACAGTCTATTTTTGAATTATATCGGATATATTGAGAAATTACCAAATGCTAGAAAAATGATATTTTATTAGCTCAAGGATAAACAAAGATAAATATACATTAAAAACATATATATGTCTATACCTCAAATATTGGGTATATTGAAGGCCCTGTATGTAGTATAGTCAATTTGTGCTTGTTTATTAGGTCTTTAAGCTATTTCAACGGTTTTACTATTTATTATATGATGTTTTTTCTAGTTGATATGTTTAGCTGATATGTTCAGCTGCGTTGTTTGAGGAATCTTTAGTGTTAAAAGCTAATCTAAGTTTTTGTACCTAGTACATAGAAATACCTAGTGCAATTCCCTAAAAAAGTCAAGAAACACAAGTGGTTATCTTAATATATTGATTAAACGTGGGGAAAACGTATAAGTTTATAAGTTTGTCTAGCAGAATTCGTATAGTGGGTATGCTATAAAGAGCTCTTAGTTTGTCAATAAAAGTATATAAAGTGAAACGATGGAGATAAACTAAAAATATGTAAAAATATGTAAAAATATGTAAGCCTAAAAAATGCAATGTTAATATTAGGCAGAAATATGGTTAAGGATAAAAGTTCTCCTTCTACTGGTCGGCCGACACTTTAAAAGAATATGAAGGATGTTTTAAAAGTTCATGCCTAAGATTAAAAGACCACCGCTGGATTTAATCTTAAAAAGTTCAAAATGACTTTTTGCAATATGCGTGAATATTATTTGCAACTTATTTAGTGAAAGAGTACTCCTTATTTTGTAATAATGTTATATTATGTTGCAAAAGAATGTTTCAAAGTCTGTTTGTATGTCCTTCTTTCGATGTGGATTAAATGTTGCCTGAGCTCTACGGTCTAGAGAGGTTATGCAGTAAGGAGCGGTATTGTACTTACTGTACTCTTAGCCGATTGTGGAGCCTGGTAGGAGTGTTGCCGCTCAGGGTGGTCTTCTTTATCTGGTCCTTGATCCTCTGACGAAAGGGGTGGAAATGGTGTGTCCACCTCTGGAGTTGCGGTCCTCAGTTCAGGAAGCAGTTTCTGAGGGCGCAAAAACCCCAATGTGTTGTTTTATGCCTGGTCTTTTCTCGCTTAAAGTTGGAAGCGGATGCGAGATGAGAAGTTTAAAATCCAAGGTGGCTTATAGCGGATGGGTAATGGTTCCTTTTGTCACAGTAGGTATATTTGTGACCCAGGAGTGTATCAGAAGAGGTTGTTACAGTAGTTCTCTACGCGTTTCGGCCGTTACATTGGCCTTTTTCAAGCTGTACTACTGTTGGAGAGTTTGGCGGTCTTTTTATTTGTTCAAAATTGCACTTTGATTGGAATAATAAGATCAATTATTCAATTTGCCTTGAATACTTGCACCGGTTTTTTGTTCATATATGTTCATCTTGTTTACCCTTTGCAGACATTTTTTTATCAAAGTTAGTATACATAAGTGTTCATAAGAAATCATAGTTCCAAAAATCATAACAAAGTGTATAAAAAACTTCCTAAGGTACATTACATACATGAGAATCGATTTGGATAGAAATAAAAACTAATAGCAATAAAAAGTAAGATTATGTTTGTTTTTCTAAGATCGTTTATTAAAAAAGTTTAGAGATAAATCTACTTAATTTCTTTTCTTATTTGTGGGATATATATGTCTTTGTGGTTGAGTTTGGAAAACTTCCTAAGATAAATTGCATACATAAGAATCGATTTGGATAAAAAAAATAATTATAATAATAATAAAAAGTTATGATTATGTTTGTTCTTCTAAAATCGTTTGTTGAAAAAGTTGAGAGATTTTTGGTTATAATAATAAATCTGCTTAGTTTCTTATTTGTGGGATATATATCTTTATGGTTGAGTTTGAAAAAGTTACCGTTAATTTTTTTTGGAGATTTATTTTGTAGACAGTTGAGTTTTTTTGATTGTGTATAGTATTCTTAAAAATGATCTTCAAAAATAATAGTCTGTGGTTGTTTCTAGAGCACAATTTCAGTTTATGAATATGTATAAGGAGAAAATATTTGAACTGTTTTTAAACCAGTCAAAAAGCACATCTAAATATCTATGCCCTCCTATGTCATTAGTACGCAAATATGCCGGCTAGCAGATATATAAATATTTTGTAAAGTTTGGGATTGAGTAATTTTTGATGAAAGGATTATGTGCGAAATTTTATTATTTATTTTTATATAGCAATGAAAATTAAATAAAAGAAATAATACAGTTAGGATAATATCTGGTTTAATGAAGCATTTTTGTCGGGAATCACTCCAGAGCGTTACTACAAGCAGAAGCTAAATGGATTTTCAAACTACAAACACTACAACCAAAAGGCTTGAACATAGACTTTAATTTAAATAGTTTCCTAAAAGAATGAAAGACACAAAAAAAACCATATAACTCCATAACGAAAACCGACAAAAATGCTTCATTAAACCAGATATTATCCTAACTGTATTATTTCTTTTATTTAATTTTCATTGCTATATAAAAATAAATAATAAAATTTTGCACATAATCCTTTCATCAAAAATTACTCAATCCCAAACTTTACAAAATATTTATATATCTGCTAGCCGGCATATTTGCGTACTAATGACATAGGAGGGCATAGATATTTAGATGTGCTTTTTGACTGGTTTAAAAACAGTTCAAATATTTTCTCCTTATACATATTCATAAAATGAACTGTGCTCTAGAAACAACCACAGACTATTATTTTTGAAGATCATTTTTAAGAATACTATACACAATCAAAAAAGCTCAACTGTCTACAAAATAAATCTCCAAAACAAATTAACGGTAAATAACCACTTTTTCAAACTCAACCATAAAGATATATATCCCACAAATAAGAAACTAAGCAGATTTATTATTATAACCAAAACTCTCAACTTTTTCAACAAACGATTTTAGAAGAACAAACATAATTATAATTATTATTATAATTATTTTTTTATCCAAATCGATTCTTATGTATGCAATTTATCTTAGGAAGTTTTCCAAACTCAACCACAAAGACATATATATCCCACAAATAAGAAAAGAAATTAAGTAGATTTATCTCTAAACTTTTTTAATAAACGATCTTAGAAAAACAAACATAATCTTACTTTTTATTGCTATTAGTTTTTATTTCTATCCAAATCGATTCTCATGTATGTAATGTACCTTAGGAAGTTTTTTATACACTTTGTTATGATTTTTGGAACTATGATTTCTTATGAACACTTATGTATACTAACTTTGATAAAAAAATGTCTGCAAAGGGTAAACAAGATGAACATATATGAACAAAAAACCGGTGCAAGTATTCAAGGCAAATTGAATAATTGATCTGATTATTCCAATCAAAGTGCAATTTTGAACAAATAAAAAGACCGCCAAACTCTCCAACAGTAGTACAGCTTGAAAAAGGCCAATGTAACGGCCGAAACGCGTAGCTAACTACTGTAACAACCTCTTCTGATACACTCCTGGGTCACAAATATACCTACTGTGACAAAAGGAACCATTACCCATCCGCTATAAGCCACCTTGGATTTTAAACTTCTCATCTCGCATCCGCTTCCAACTTTAAGCGAGAAAAGACCAGGCATAAAACAACACATTGGGGTTTTTGCGCCCTCAGAAACTGCTTCCTGAACTGAGGACCGCAACTCCAGAGGTGGACACACCATTTCCACCCCTTTCGTCAGAGGATCAAGGACCAGATAAAGAAGACCACCCTGAGCGGCAACACTCCTACCAGGCTCCACAATCGGCTAAGAGTACAGTAAGTACAATACCGCTCCTTACTGCATAACCTCTCTAGACCGTAGAGCTCAGGCAACATTTAATCCACATCGAAAGAAGGACATACAAACAGACTTTGAAACATTATTTTGCAACATAATATAACATTATTACAAAATAAGGAGTACTCTTTCACTAAATAAGTTGCAAATAATATTCACGCATATTGCAAAAAGTCATTTTGAACTTTTTAAGATTAAATCCAGCGGTGGTCTTTTAATCTTAGGCATGAACTTTTAAAACATCCTTCATATTCTTTTAAAGTGTCGGCCGACCAGTAGAAGGAGAACTTTTATCCTTAACCATATTTCTGCCTAATATTAACATTGCATTTTTTAGGCTTACATATTTTTACATATTTTTACATATTTTTAGTTTATCTCCATCGTTTCACTTTATATACTTTTATTGACAAACTAAGAGCTCTTTATAGCATACCCACTATACGAATTCTGCTAGACAAACTTATAAACTTATACGTTTTCCCCACGTTTAATCAATATATTAAGATAACCACTTGTGTTTCTTGACTTTTTTAGGGAATTGCACTAGGTATTTCTATGTACTAGGTACAAAAACTTAGATTAGCTTTTAACACTAAAGATTCCTCAAACAACGCAGCTGAACATATCAGCTAAACATATCAACTAGAAAAAACATCATATAATAAATAGTAAAACCGTTGAAATAGCTTAAAGACCTAATAAACAAGCACAAATTGACTATACTACATACAGGGCCTTCAATATACCCAATATTTGAGGTATAGACATATATATGTTTTTAATGTATATTTATCTTTGTTTATCCTTGAGCTAATAAAATATCATTTTTCTAGCATTTGGTAATTTCTCAATATATCCGATATAATTCAAAAATAGACTGTATTATTTCTGTTCATTTAAAAAAAAATAAAAAAAAATAATATAAGGGTATAAGCATTAAGTTGCGCCACACACTCCTTAAAACCTACACCCCTCCTGCACACCACAACTAGATATTTTTGGGGGAAAATATCTTAGGAGTTAGGGCATACCCGAAACAAGGCAGCACAAAAAAAGTTTTAAAATTCTCCTACCAAGTAAATTAGAAGGTTGCCTCAGAGTGCATGCTCTATCCGAATCATGAAAGAAAAAAAATAGGTTTACTATCCTTTTAAGGTTTGGGGGGCACAGTAATAAATGGAGGAGCACAGCAAATCCCAAAGCTCAGCTTCCAAATGGGAAATTGAATGCATTTCTCAAAGCAACTAAGAGCTGACTCTGTTGAATGTTTTTACCTAATTAGTACAGTTGCCTTTTTAGACCAAAGAGATATTTCTGTTACTTTTGCTCACTGTGCTAAAGAGCAAGACGAGGCTTGCAGAGCTATCAGATGTGCTCTCTTTGGTACAGCAGACAAAGCAGCACATAACTCACAGCGGTCTGAAAATCATGCATAGAACAGATCCTTTAACCATTAAAGGGATATGAAACCCAATTTTTTTCTTTTATGATTCAGACATAGCAGCATTTTAAGCAACTTTCTAACTTACTCCTATTATCATTTTTTCTTGGTTCTGTTGGTATCTTTATTTAAAAAAGCAGGAATGTAAGCGTATGAGCCGGCCCATTTTTGGTTCAGCAGATGAGTAATGCTTGCTGATTGGTGGGTAAATGTAGCCCCCAATTAGCAAGCACTACCCAGGGTGCTAAACCAAAAATGGACCAGCTCCTAAGCTTACATTTCTGCTTTTTCAAATAAAGATACCAACAGAACCAAGAAAAAATGATAATAGAAGTAAATTAGAAAGTTGTTTAACCTTTTAACGCCGTTAGGACGTTGTATTCCGTCTGAATTTTGCTGGGCTTTATCGCTGAAGGACGGAATACAACGTCCTAACC
The DNA here is from genome assembly GCF_027579735.1 of Bombina bombina. NCBI lineage: Eukaryota > Metazoa > Chordata > Amphibia > Anura > Bombinatoridae > Bombina > Bombina bombina. The sequence continues at coordinate 296,301,615 of NC_069506.1, read as the reverse complement.
GCTTGGCTTTCCTGAAGCCACTGGCGCTTCCCTGATAGGATAGCGGTCTGGAGGGCGTGTCTAGCATCATAGGGACGCCCCCCTGACGCAATAGCATCAGTGAAATCTCATGATCATGTGCACGATCGCAAGATTTCAATTTGTTTACATTGGAACAGTTGTTCCGATGTAGACACGTTAACCCCGGCACGAAAGGGTTAAAATTGCTGCTGTATCTGAATCATGAAAGTAAACATTTGGGTTTCATATCCATTTAAAGTGATCACTTTTATTTCTGTTACGCCCAAACATTTTCTTTTCTGATTCAGAAAGAGTTTCCAATTTACTTGCATTGTTAAATTTTATTTATTCCCATGACATTCTTAGTTAAAGCACAACCGACTCAAGTGTAAATTTATTAAAATAATAAAAATTGCTTTAATAAATTTACACTTTGGTTGCGCTGGGCCTTTGCCTTTCTGATTTTTGCTCTGAGGATACTAGATACAAAGCGTACCCACTCCTCAGTCAACAGCAGCAACAAGCTGTAAGTAACATTATATATGTTTTTGGAATTGACTTTGAGATTTCCTTATGGACATTGTTTTGGATTTATCAATATTCCTATAAATAAGACTGAATGATACTGACTTAAAATAGCGCCAGTATACCGGTGCGTTTTTCATTTTCAACAAAAGATACCAAGAGAACGAAGAAAATTTAGTAATAGAAGTAAATTTGAAAGTTTTTTTTTTTTTTTAAATTGCATAATCATACTGAATCATGAAAGAAAAATTTGAGTTGTGTGACCCTTTAACCTTACATTATTACTGCAAGATTTTGATGCGTTGAAAAAGCAATTAAACGGTTTCTCTGTTCACGGTGTCATTGTCATGTGTTGTTTTTAAAGTAATGTTAAACAGTAAATAAATCCTAAATATAATGATGTAGTGAAGGAAAAGATTAGTCTGAGGGTGCTATGTAGATATAGCTTTAAAATTATATTAATTGTTTTCATATTAAAAATATGTGTTAAAGGGACAGTCTACTCCTGAATTATTATTTAAAAAGACAGATAATCCCTTTATTATCCATTCCCCAGTTTTGCACAGCAAATACGGTTATATTAATACACATTTTACCTCTGTGATTGCCTTGTATCTAAGCCTATGCAGACTGCCCCCTTATTTCAGTTAGTTTGACAGACTTGCATTTTAGCCAATCAGTGCTGACTCGTAAATAACTCCAAAGGGGTGAGCACAATGTTATCTATATGAAACACATGAACTAGCGCTGTCTAGCTGTACAAAAACTTTCAAATTGCACTGAGATAAGAGGCAGTTCAACGGCTTAGAAATTAGCATAAGAGAATACATAAGTTTAGCATTCAACCAAGAATACCAAGAGAACAAAGAAAATTTGATGATAAAAGTAAATTGGAAAGTTGTTTAAAATGACATGCCCTATCTGAATCATGAAAGTTAAATTTTGACTAGACCGTCCCTTTAAGCTTTAGTTTCTATAAAGTAATCGGTGCTGTCATGTTGGAACCTAGGTTTTACCCTTATCTTTCTCTTCTGCTAAGGACAGTTAGGGGCATCTATAAAACAGACTGTGCAAACAAGGCTGGATGAAATATATCATCTAACAGGGTTTCTACAAAGCCTTGTTTGCACAGTTTATTTATTGCCAGTTTTATATCTGCTCCTAACTGTCCTCAGCAGAAGAGATTAATAAGGGGACAACCTAGGTTCTAACATGGTGGCACGCATTACTTTATAGAAACTCAGTTGAATACAACTTTTTTTTCATAGTTAAAATAAAGGAAAATGTGACAAACTAAATCATAAAAATATATTGAGAATGTTTTTTACGAGATACAATTAAACATTATAAATCAAACCTGTTTAATGCCCCTTGAACAAAAACAAGAACCTACATATCTTATCTTAAGGTTTTATTGGAACAAAACAGGTTTATATGGAGATAAAGAGTCAATAATTAGTGAAAATAATAAACCTGATGAAGTCACAGAGAGGGGAATGTACAGATGAAACAGTGACAATGACAACGCTGTATAAACACTCAAAGACTGAGCTATAGAGAGACAGACCACAGGTAGCAATCTTGCAGGATTGTTACTGGTTGGGCAGTATGATCCGCTTCCCACCTGCAGCTAGTCAGTGTCCTGTTTTCTAAGGAACAGATTAGGCCCCCAAGCCCCGCCCAGACAGGTCCATGCAACATCTAAACCAACCAGTGGACCACCTGGAAATGCCCACAGATTGCCAATAATCTCGCCCCTCTGCCTGAAATTCCTGGCCCTTCTGGACACGTCCCACAAATTAATGGTGTGCCATTGTACATAGGCTTTTAATCTCACAGATCCTGGAAATTGTCTGGTCTATAATTTTTTGCTACTCTGTTAGATTTTGCTACCGGGGACACTGCGCATGCGCTAACTATATCAGCTCATTCCACTTATGAACCTAAAACATCTTTGAAATGCGATTATGTAATGATCAGCGTGCGCACATGCAGGTATTAAATTTCGATGAGGGAACTGATCTGCTTCTCCCATTGTATGCGTTGTTAATCAGACATATATACTCTGCACTGTAATTCTCCCATCTTCACTAGTCACTATTTTGCCTCCGCCTGGGGGGTTCAAGAGGGGCCCCACGCCGATCCTCTGGCATCCACCGCAAGTGAACCCCAGGGAAGTAGGTAGTCTCAGGAGCAGCAATGCACTACTGGGAGCTAGCTGCTGATTAGTGGCTGCACATATATGCCTCTTGTCATTGACTCACTAGATTCCGCTAGCTCCCAGTAGTGCACTGCTGTTCTGGGGCTGACATTAGCTATGTATTTAACTTTTTCATGGTTCACATATTATTAAAAGCATGAAACTCTGCAACAATATAAGTTACCAACACATTAAAGCATACAAGGGTTTAACTATATCCCTAGCCATAGCCCCAGTGCCTACCCTCATCTCCAATGTCTAACCCCAAATAATGGCTTCTATATTAACTTCTCTCCTTATCCCCAAGACTAATCTAACCATAACCCTAATTCACACTCCACTTTCCTATGCCAGCAACAAAGATGGCAACATTCTTCCCAGTAATGTTGTGGCTACAGTGTGACTTTGGCAGGAGCAAGATTGTTGCCTAAGAAATTCTAGTGACAACTGACAAGCTGGTCACATGACGGGATGAATGGGCAGATAATACATGGTTTACCTTCTGTTTGTATCTCAGGTTGAAGCATGTAGAGTTACAGAAAGATTTTAATGCCCTGATGCCAGGGGCTGAGATTGGGGCAGAGGGGTGTAGACGTCTACTGGCAGGAGCAAGATTGTTGCCTAAGAAATTCTAGTGACAACTGACAAGCTGGTCACATGACTGGATGAATGGGCAGATAATAAATGGTTTACCTTCTGTTTGTATCTCAGGTTGAAGCATGTAGAGTTACAGAAAGATTTTAATGCCCTGATGCCAGGGGCTGAGATTGGGGCAGAGGGGTGTAGACGTCTACTGAGGCTGAGTAAAGTAATACTTCAGCAGGAGTTTTTGTCACTAGCTTGTTACAGGTGTTGCAGGTACTGGCCTCTTAGTCTCCTGCTTGGTTTCACTGTTGCACGACTAAGTAAGATCCTCTGCTGTTTTTTATACAGCACTGGATGGGCTCCCTACTGGACGCAGAAACTCTGCAGCTAGGTAACCACAGTAGCGTGAGTGACTCTCAGGTAAGTATATTGCACTCACTTAGTAGGTACATATTAATATGTATATCATAGCCAGAGGACCCTATCAGGTAAGCACAGTAGCGTGAGTGTCTCTCAGGTAAGTATATTGCACTCAGTAGGTACATATTAATATGTATATCATAGCCAGAGGACCCTATTAGGTAAGTACAGTAATGTGAGTGTCTCTCAGGTAAGTATATTGCCCTCACTTAGTAGGTACATATTAATATGTATATCATAGCCAGAGGACCCTATCAGGTAAGCACAGTAGCGTGAGTGTCTCTCAGGTAAGTATATTGCACTCACTTAGTAGGTACATATTAATATGTATATCATAGCCAGAGGACCCTATCAGGTAAGCACAGTAGCATGAGTGTCTCTCAGGTAAGTATATTGCACTCACTTAGTAGGTACATATTAATATGTATATCATAGCCAGAGGACCCTATTAGGTAAGCACAGTAGCGTGAGTGTTTTTCAGGTAAGTATATTGCACTCATTTAGTAGGTACATATTAATATGTATATCATAGCCAGAGGACCCCATCAGGTAAACACAGTAGCGTGAGTGTTTTTCAGTTAAGTATATTGCACTCACTTAGTAGGTACATATTAATATGTATATCATAGCCAGAGGACCCTATCAGGTAAGCACAGTAGCGTGAGTGTCTCTCAGGTAAGTATATTGCACTCACTTAGTAGGTACATATTAATATGTATATCATAGCCAGAGGACCCTATCAGGTAAGCACAGTAGCATGAGTGTCTCTCAGGTAAGTATATTGCACTCACTTAGTAGGTACATATTAATATGTATATCATAGCCAGAGGACCCTATCAGGTAAGCACAGTAGCGTGAGTGTTTTTCAGGTAAATATATTGCACTCACTTAGTAGGTACATATTAATATCTATATCATAGCCAGAGGACGCTATCAGGTAAATACAGTAGCGTGAGTCTCTCTCAGTTAAGTAACATAGTAGATGAGGTTAAAAAAAGACCGAAGTCCATCAAGTTCAACCTATACAAATCTAAAATATATACAAAAAGCTCCAGATAATCTTAAATAATCCCACTAAAAGGTGACCCATTTAATACTAGCAATCATATCCATGAATTTTGTTTATAGACAGAAATGTATCCAAATAATTTTTAAATGTATCTAGGGTATTGGCATTCACTACCTCCTTTGGTAATGAGTTCCAAAATTGTATTGCTCTTACAGTGAAAAAACGTTTCCGTTGCAGGAGATTAAATCTCCTTTCCTCCAACCTTAAATTGTGACCTCTTGTCACAAACAATTTTCTTGGAATAAACAGAGCTTCTGCCATCTCTGTACATAGAGCCTTGAATATATTTATATAAAGTAATCATGTCACCTCTTAAGCGCCTTTTTTCTAAAGAAAACAGACCCAGTTTGGCTAGCCTCTCCTCATAGGTTAAATTCTTCAATCCCCTTATTAGCTTTGTGGCCCTTCTCTGAACTTTTTCTAGTTCTGCAATATCTTTTTTTGCGATCGGTCCTCAGAACTGCACTCCATACTCAAGGTGAGGTCTTACCAGGGCTTTATATAGTGACAGAATGATGCTTTCCTCCCTTGAGTCAATACCTCTTTTAATACATGCTAGTATCTTATTAGCCTTTGAAGCTGCTGCCCTGCATTGTGCACCCATCTTTAGCTTGTTATCTATTACTAATTCCAAATCCCTTTCCTCCTGTGTTTGGCTAAGTCTTGTCCCATTTAAATAATACGTTGCCTGCTTATTTTTACTTCCAAAATGTAGAACCTTGCATTTTCCTGTATTAAATCTCATTTTCCATTTACTTGCCCATACTTCTAATTATTGCAGGTCCCTTTATAACGAAAGTTCATCCTGCTCTGACCTAATGACCTTACTTAACTTAGTATCATCTGCAAAAATAGAGATGTCGCTATTTAATCCTAGCTCCAAGTCATTTATAAAAATATTAAAAAAATAGGGCCCAGCACTGATCCCTGGGGTACTCCACTGATTACCTTTGTCCAATCTGAGTATGATCCATTTACTACTACTCGTTGCTCCCTATCTTTAATCCAGTTATTTATCCACAAACTAACATTTTCAGCTATTACCAGTCCCTTAATTTTGTGCATTAATCTCTCATGTGGCACTGTATCAAACGCCTTTGCAAATTCTAAGTATATCACATCAACTGATTCCCCTTTATCTATATATCTATATGTTTACTTACTTCCTCATAGAATCTAATTAGATTAGTTTGACATGATCTATTTCTCATAAAACCATGCTGATTAGAACTCATAATCTTGTTTACACGAATATGCTCATCAATATAATCCCTTATAATTCCTTCAAATATCTTCCCCACTATTGATGTCAGACTAACTGTGTGACAGACCCTTCTGTCAGGACTGAAGGAGTTAACTGTGTTTAGCTTTAAGAAACTATTTTCTAAACACAGGTTGCTGGCTCCAACCATAATTTAGTTAGTGATAAGAATTCCATTGTTTGATCACCCTCAGAGAGAAAACGCCTAAGTGATAAGAAGAGCCAAGAGTGTCTTGTGGTTGAAGTGTTTAAGTAAAATAATTCTATTGTATCATGTCAAAGGGCTTGTTCCCTCCATGTAATGTACAACAGTCTTTCAACCCCCATCTGGGGGGGGGGGGGGGGGGGGTCAGACCTGCATAAATACTAGGCATAGCCTTTAATAAATGACATTCTGTTTTAAACCTGAAACTGGCTGGGTTGTGAATTGCTGATTCCCTATGCAGGACATTGTTCCCTGGTACTAACATTTGGTACACTGTTGGTACCGTAACAAACTGGTCTATAGCTTCCTGGATCATCCCTACTTCCCTTTTTGAAGAGTGGCACCACATCAGCTTTACGCCAATCCTTGGGTACCATGCCTGAGGATAATGAGTCTTGAAAAATTAAGAGTAGAGGTTTGTCTATAACAGTGCTAAATTCCCTCAACACCCTTGGGTGTATTCCATCTGGGCAAGTATATTGCACTCACTTAGTAGGTACATATTAATATGTATATCATAGCCAGAGGAGCCTATCAGGTAAGCACAGTAGCGTGTCTCTCAGTTAAGTATATTGCACTCACTTAGTAGGTACATATTAATATGTATATCATAGCCAGAGGACCCTATCAGGTAAGCACAGTAGTGTGAGTGTCTCTCAGTTAAGTATATTGCACTCACTTAGTAGGTACATATTAATATGTACTGTATATCATAGCCAGAGGACCCTATCAGGTAAGCACAAAGAGGGTCATTGTACAGGGGCTGTATGCCTGGGCACATGTATATTTCACTTCAGTGTATTATGAGTGTATGTCACTTTCAGAGGTATTCTAAGTGACAAACATGTTTTTATTTCTTATATGGACAACTTTTGCTGTACATTGGTCATCAATAATGTTTTTTGTGACTTCTTTGTATATTTGTTTTGTACTTTCAAGCTAACGAAAGCAGGTATGATGCGCAGAGCGACTGACTCTAGCATTGCGATAATTTTCCCACTGCATAGCATGCTCACTCACTCACTCTCTCCTCTTCCATTCAGCAGTGCCATTTCTCCCTCCATCGCCATTTTCTTTACTCTTGATTTTCAGCGTTTCATTAGGAGGAGGAGGTAAGTGTGTGTATCATACCAAGAGTGGGGGTTCTCAAAATTGTATTTTGTATTTCAGTGTTATATATATTTTATTTTTGGGACCAGTGTTTTTTGCCATATTTTATTCATTTGGGGCAAGATTACAAATCGCGTGGTATGTATTTTCCGCACGTGATATGGTCTTTTCGCAAGCAAACTTCATTGCGCAGATATTACAAGTCTTGAAAAATTGTGCGCAATCGCCTTTTACACAACAATCCTTTCCACACTCGAAGAGCTGTATTTAACAGTTTTCCACAATAAAACAGTTTCACGAAACCCTTCAAAAATACATTACAATGTACAGTTACACTCATATTAACACTGTCTATTAAAAATTATTTTGAAAATATATTGCACACAAAAGTTATAAGGGCTCAAAAATAGGAGATCTCGGGTGTTAGAAAGAAAAAAAAGCAGACGCAGGGATTTTACATTGACACACATACACATACATAGAGAAACATGGATTTATATGTATAGAGATATGTTTAACCCCTTAAGGACAAGGCCATTTTTCAATTTCTTTCCCTGAAGGACCAGGGCTTTTTTTTAAATTTCTGCAGTGTTTGTGTTTAGCTGTAATTTTCCTCTTACTCATTTACTGTACCCACACATATTATATACCGTTTTTCTCGCCATTAAATGGACTTTCTAAAGATACTATTATTTTTATCATATCTTATCATTTACTTTAAAAAAATGATAAAATATGAGGAAAAAATGGAAAAAAACACACTTTTTCTAACTTTGACCCCCACAATCTGTTACACATCTACAACCACCAAAAAACACCCATGCTAAATAGTTTCTAAATTTTGTCCTGAGTTTAGAAATACCCAATGTTTACATGTTATTTGCTTTTTTTGCAAGTTATAGGGCCATAAATACAAGTAGCACTTTGCTATTTCCAAACCACTTTTTTTTCAAAATTAGCGCTAGTTACATTGGAACACTGATATCATTCAGGAATCCCTGAATATCCCTTTACATGTATATATATTTTTTTTAGAAGACATCCCAAAGTATTGATGTAGGCCCATTTTGGTATATTTCATGCCACCATTTCACCACCAAATGCAATCAAATAAAAAAAATTGTTCACTTTTTCCCAAATATTTTCACAAACTTTAGGTTCCTCACTGAAATTATTTACAAACAACTTGTGCAATTATGGCATAAATGGTTGTAAATGCTTCTCTGGGATCCCCTTTGTTCAGAAATAGCAGACATATATGACTTTGGCATTGCTTTTTGGTAATTAGAAGACCACTAAATGCCACTGCGCATCACACGTGTATTATGCCCAGCAGTGAAGGGGTTAATTAGGGAGCATGTAGGGAGCGTCTAGGGTTAATTTTAGCTTTAGTGTAGTGTAGTAGACAACCCCAAGTATTGATCTAGGCCCATCTTGGTATATTTCATGCTACCATTTCACCGCTAAATGCGATTAAATAAAAAAAAACGTAAAATTTTTCACAATTTTAGGTTTCTCACTGAAATTATTTACAAACAACTTTTGCAAGCATGGCATAAATGATTGTAAATACTTCTCTGGGATCCCCTTTGTTCAGAAATAGCAGACATATATGGCTTTGGCGTTGCTTTTTGGTAATTATAAGACCGCTAAATGCTGCTGCGTACCACACGTGTATTATGCCCAGCAGTGCAGGGGTTAATTAGGTCATTTGTAGGGAGCGTGCAGGGTTAATTTTAGCTTTAGCGTAGAGATCAGCCTCCCACCTGACACATCCCACCCCCTGATCCCTCCCAAACAGCTCCCTTCCCTCCCCCACCCCACAATTGCCCCCGCCATCTTAAGTACTGGCAGAAAGTCTGCCAGTACTAAAATAAAAGGTGTATTTAAAAAATAAAAAAAAATTGTATAGCATATTTACATATGCAGCTGTGTAGGATCCCCCCTTAGCCCCCAACCTCCCTGATCCCCCCCAAACAGCTCTCTACCCTCCACCTCTAACTTACTGGGAGCCATCTTGGGTACTGGCAGCTGTCTGCCAGTACCCAGTTTGCAAATAAAAATGTATTTTTTTTAATTTTTTTTATTTATTTTCCTTTTTTCTGTAGTGTAGTGTAGCTTCCCCCCCCCCACCAATCCCCCACCCGCTCCCAGATCCCTTAGATTAACTTTTATTAGGGATTTTATCCCCCCTTACTGCCACTTCTGTACAATGTCTTTTTCCGTAGTGAAGCGGTTCCCACCCGCTCCCTCCCCGTGCACGCGCCCGCCCGCCGCCCCCCGTGCACGCGCGCGCTCCGGTGCGCACTCCCGACAACCCCGCCCGCGATCCCGCCCTCCTCTCTCTTCAGCCTTTCATCGATGGCCGCCCACCCGCCTCCCACGTCAGCTCCCACCCACCAACGATTGCGGCCATCGATGCCGGTGCAGAGAGGGCCACAGAGTGGCTCTCTCTGCATCGGATGGGGGAAAAATGTTATTGCAGGATGCCTCGATATCGAGGCATCACTGCAATAACTGTAAAGCGTCTGGAAGCGATCAGGATCGCTTCCAGCCGCTTTAATCCCCAAAGTCGTACAGGGTACGTCGCTGGTCTTTAAAGACCAGGTTGTGTGCGACGTACCCTGTACGACTCGTGTCGTTAAGGGGTTAACTAGGGAGATAATGAAAGTATTTCACATTACAATTTTATGCACATTACACAATATCTCAGAGGGATTTTCAATTAGATATTCGCATATAGATCTTGAGCTATCTAGACATATATATATTCCTATACAGTACATATCTCGCTATAAATATATATAATAGTCTAAAAATCATCAAATATATAGAGAAATATGTATTTACAAATAAATATAACATATTCCATTAACAAAAGATTCTTGCAATATGAAATATTAGCATTTTCATATACACTTTTTAAGGAGAAAAAGTCATGGGCTTTTCACTACAGATTAGGGTGTTAGTTTTTTTTTTTTTCTATTTGTCTTCTCCATTGACTTCTATGGGGGAATATGTGAACGCACATGCGATATGGCTTTTTGGACTACTCGGGTTAACGTGTGTGTAAAATAAGTTATTTTGCTACTTGTAAATACCTGCGCAACCCCAAATGCGCAAAAACCTTAACGTGCGCGTGTTTTGGCAATTGCAGCACGACTTTTAATCTCGCCCTTAGTTTGTTGCTCTCAATACTTGACCGCAGGGTTACTACAATGGTTGTTAGGGATGTGGAACACTTGTTCCCTCATTTTAGTCAGTGACTTTTTTAATTTAAAAATAAATAATATTTCTTTATTTCTCTGTCTGTGCAGTGTTTTGGATCTGAAGACCTTAAACAAGTTTTTAAGAATTTGCTTCTTTTAAATGGAAACCATAAGAGCCATTTTTCCTTTAGCTCAACAGGGTCAGTTCATGAGCACAATAAATGTAAAGGATGCTTTATCTTCATATCCCCTTAAACAAGGATCACCGTCAGTTTGTGTGGTTTTCCTTTCTGGAACAACATTTACAATTTTTAGCTCTTTTTTTTGGTTTAGCTAAAGCTCCCAGAATGTTTACAAAGTTCCTGGGTCCAGTATGTGTCCAGCATGACACACAGAACTTGGTATGCGGACATGGTTCAAATGTCCAGTGCTCCTCTCCTCCATAGCCTCTTCCTCTGCATCAGTATTTGTTGTCGCAATGACCTTTTTTTTTATCTAAATCTCCAATCCCTCAATTTCACAGCTTAGAGGTTGAACATTTAATTATTTCTCAAAGTGTTTTTTTCAGATTCTGTGATTGATACTCTCATCTAGGCTCATAAACCTGTTACTAGAAAGAAGTATGCAAAGTTTATTTTTCCTGGTGTGATGAGAAAGGTTTTTGTTTGCAGTTTCTTTTGAAAACATCAATCAAGAGATTGTAGTTCCTTCCTTGTGTCCAAATCCTAACAATTTGGACTGTAACACAATCTAGTCGTAGTTAGAGCAATAGCTGTTTCTTTCGCTTCTTGGTTAAAGCGTTTGATTCATAAAACTTACTTACTTGGGGAAGCCTCCTCCACAATGTATAACAGCTCATTCTACTCAATCAGTTTCCACTTCGTGGGCTTTCAGAATTGAGGCTTCAGTAGAACAAATTTGCAAGACAGCAACTTGGTCTTCTTTGCACTTTTTTACAAAATTGTTATGATTTTGACATTTTTGCTGCAGTGTCTAATACTTAGGTGCCTGCCTTCTTTGTCCCACCCTTTTTTCTCGTGGACTCCACATGAAACTTAATGGTTCATGGGCTCTCACCACCTTATGAAAGAAAACATAATATATGCTTACCTGATTCTTTTCATTCATGGTGGTTGAAGTCCACAAGACCCACCAAATTTTTTTCTTGTTTCAGTTGTCGGCAGTTCTAGTTTGCATTTCTTTTACCCTGTCTCAGAGGTACAGAGAAGTGTGGGGGAATAATAGCTCTTGGTATGGGTATCTTTGCCTCGTCCTAGTGGCCAGTTGTTGAATCTCAAACATAATGGCTCGTGGACTCTCACCACCATGAAAGAAAGGAGTTTATAAGGAAAGCATAAATGGGTTTTCAATACTGCATGAACATTTTTAAACTAAAACACTGATATTTAAAATTAAATTAAAGAGACCATGGCAGGGAAGCAGTTAATACCATAAATACTAGAATATTATTTATGTGAAATTAAAAAAACAAAACATTTATAATGAGTGTCAAATGTTAAAAAATGAATTCCAATTTAGTTCTGTTACCAAATATACTGGATTATCTTAGTTATCCTTGGTTGAAACATGGCCCCGTTTCACAAGAGCATACCAAGGTATACTCGGGCATGGACGTGTTGATCTCTATGTGCCTGCAGCAGGGTGTTTAGTATTATTATACAAGCAACCTGTAGAGGGTGCTGCAGCAGGCAGTGCTGAGAGACAGCAGGGAACACCCACAGCTCTGCCTTTGCTTACTACTACTGCACACGCTGCTTAGTTATTTCCTATCCAATGACAGATGCACTCCCAGTTTGTGTTCTTTATTAAACAGTGCTTTTAGTTATACTGCACTAGCTTAGTTTAACAAGGAATGGCTAAAGCTACTGCACTTTCAAACTCCCTCTACAGGTTGCTCATATAACCATGGGAAATATACTGCTACAGGCACATACTGCCCAAGATATGTGCACGCTCCTGAGCCTATGTCAGTATACTCTCATAGAAAGGAACTAAGTTTCAAAAAATGATATCAAGTAAGTGGTCAATTTGATAGTACTTTGGTGTGTATATATATATATATATATATATATATATATATATAGTTCTCCAATGGATTCAGCACTCCAAATTGCCCAGTACTTGTACCAACTGCCAGGGTGCACTTCAAACAAATTGTACATAAAGAAGTCCAGTCAGGCACTCTCCGATCATTAAACCTCTTTAATAGTACTATTAAAGAGGTTTAATGACCGGAGAGTGCCTGACTGGATCTGATCTAATATATATATATATATATATATATATATATATATATATATATATATATATATATATAAACGTAACAAAAACTTGCACTCGCTGGTCTTTTCTTCAAAAACATTCATTTAATGTGTAACGTTTCGGAGATGATCTGAGGAAGGGGATACTCTGTCTCCGAAACGTTACACATTAAATGAATGTTTTTGAAGGAAAGACCAGCGAGTGCAAGTTTTTGTTACGTTTATGCATTTTCCACTAGCACCCTGGCAGGCTGACCTGGATGTGAGAGTGCTCTTCTATGGGACTTTATATATATTTTTTTTTACATATTCTTAATAATGAAATTGTAAGTTTTCCTTCCACGTCCCTTTAAGCTTTTACATGTATATTTCTGGATACTACAGCAATTAAACGTTAGACATTTATATATTTGGTGCTGATCTGCTTTGCACTACTGATGCTTCTAATAGAAAAGACAAAAGAGAACAGGACATTTTATATATACAGGGTATATATAAGATCTGTGACTTTGGCTACCGTGGGGTAATTCTTTTATACCCTATCTTGTTTTAAGTGTTCTGTATTTTGGTGCTATGTATTTTAATCAATACTGAATAAAGTTTGCGGATTTTTTACCTATTGAGGACTTCTGCACATCTTTTGCTTATCTAATTATTTTATTAGGCAAAAAATGTGTATAGCAAACAAGTCAGATGTTAATAAACAAATATGCCTTTTCAAGACATACTTATTCCTCACGTTAAAATATTTTCAATCCATAGATGAACGCAAATCATTCCCCCCATCCGCGCTGGAAGCCCATATAATTTTAATCCCTAAAACGAACAAACCCCAAGACCTACCCAGTAATTATCGACCAATATCGTTATTGAATACCGATATCAAAATATATGCACGGATATTAGCTCACAGAATGAATGAGGTCCTTCCGGACCTGATCCACTTAGACCAGGTCGGATTCGTCCCCGGACGGGAGGCGAAATACAACACGGTCAGGGCCTTAAATCTGATACACTACGCCAGGTCTAAGAATATTCCCTCTGTGGTATTATCCACAGATGCAGAGAAGGCCTTTGACCGTGTTGCCTGGGACTTCATGCGCGCTGCATTATCCCATATGGGACTGGGCACTAAGTTCCTCACAAGGATCTTCTCGTTATACTCCCAACCTACGGCCAAACTATTAGTTAACGGTTCATTATCCCCCCCATTCCACATTAATAACGGTACACGTCAGGGCTGCCCCTTATCCCCTCTTCTATTCGCTTGCGTTACCGAAGCATTAGCTAACAAGATTAGGCAGAACCCACAGATAACAGGCATCAATATTAAAAACCATAAATACGTCTTGTCATTGTTTGCCGATGATATGCTTCTCACACTTACTAATCCAGACCACTCAATTCCTCACCTCCTCAACGAATTCACTACCTTTAAATACTTATCTAACTTCGCTATCAACATGTCCAAATCGGAAATTTTAAATGTTAACATGCAGGGCCCCTCACTAAAAGCCACACAGGAGATTTCCCCATTCACCTGGTGCACTCATTCACTGAAGTACTTGGGCATCCACCTGACCCCCTCACATGAAGACTTATTTAGGCACAATTACATCCCCATCAAACACAACATAATACGCGACCTCTCTTCGTGGGTCTCCAAAAAACTATCCTGGCTAGGACGCATCGACACCATTAAAATGAACATATTCCCACGTATTCTATACCTCCTCCAGACCCTTCCGATCCCCCTCCCTAAGGCATATCTCCCATCCCTCCAGAAAGCATTCAGTGATTTCATCTGGCGCCGCAGACCACCCAGAATTAGTAGGCAAACCATGCTAACCTCCAAATCACAAGGGGGTTTGGGGGTCCCCAACCTTGCCGCCTATCGCCAAGCTATCTTTTTACAACGCCTAGTAGACTGGAACATCCACTTTAACCACAAAAGGTGGGTTACACTAGAACATCTGATAATGGATAAACCACATTTAGGAAGGCTATGCTGGAGCATCCCTTATTTATTCAAATCCACTAACACCAATAACCCAACAATTCAGGAAACCTTTCGGGCTTGGGAACACACAATCAATACTACTCACTTCATCTCATCAATCCCCTCACCCCTGACCTCGCTGATAGAAAATGGTGAATTCACAATCAGACCCTACACCACGCAAAACACCACTAACACCACAAACAGAGACCTCACAATACACAACCTCACTGACAATGAAACCCTACTCTCCCAAAGCGATTTGGTAACAAAGGGCCTTGACTGTTTCGCAGACTGGTTCACCTACGCCCAGGTAACTCACTTTATCACCAGGCACCAAGGCCATAGGAATATGGTCAGACCCCTGACCACCTTCGAATCTCTCTGCATTCAGGACCCCCCCTACGGCACACACTATCCACTATATATAAAATCCTAACCCATTCCCCTCCGGGCCATATACCCCCTTATCTTGAAAGTTGGGAAAGGGACCTGGGAGTTATTATTCTGCCCCACACGAGCAGATTGATGTTCCAGGCCACAAAAAAATCCTCTATTTCATCCTCAATCCAAGAAATTAACTTCAAACTTTTGCATAGGTGGTACCTAACTCCGAGGAAATTACACCGTCTTTTCCACACCCAAGACAATAAATGCTGGCGCTGCGGCCATGTTAATAGTGACACTGCCCACATGTGGTGGTGGTGCAACAGCATTCAGAATTATTGGAGAAGGGTTATAGCCGAAATGGAGTCCATACTGACAACTCAATTCCCGATAGACCCCCTGATATGGCTACTACACAAGCCCCCAACTACACTTAAATATAAACCCTACATCCACTTACTCAATATCATGACTAATGGAGTCAAAGTTCTAATAGCCAAGAACTGGAAGAGTAGGGAGGTCCCATCTATGCGCATGTGGCGCACAAAGGTCTCGGAAATATTAGAACTGGAAGAATATTACTTCCTCAAATACGATAAAATGGACTCCTACGCAGAATTTTCACAACTTTGGACCACTTATATCCAAAACAAACATACAGAAACCCAATAGTCACCCTAGAACAATCAGACATCTACACACATACCCACTTGCATAAAATACTGACAAAGGGATCCAACAACATCCTACATCTCAAAATTCTAATGCCTGGGGCGCGGGCAGACCGGGACCGTTTATATTGTTTATATATATTTTTTATTTTTTTTATCTTTTGTTTAATGTAAATAGTAATATAAATAACTTTTCTCAAAAAGGATATTTGAAACAAACTATCTTTTTGAGCAGAGCCTCCCAATCTCTTGCGACCCCACGATTGGACTTTCTCACAGACCTTCAATCTACATTTGATGTCGCAAAACAACATGTTTGACCACTATGGGAGAGCCTGCTAATTTAGTGCTTGCTAGCACCTGGTACTCCTAACTTATCCTTATAAAACCACAGCTGTTGTTGTAACTGATGATTTGGAGCTGCGTCTCCAACCCCTTGTAACTACATTCTTTTTCTTTACAATAAAGCT
Source organism: Bombina bombina (assembly GCF_027579735.1). NCBI lineage: Eukaryota > Metazoa > Chordata > Amphibia > Anura > Bombinatoridae > Bombina > Bombina bombina. The sequence goes on along the minus strand of NC_069506.1, from coordinate 296,285,222 downwards.
GTTTATAAAAAATAAAAAAAAATAAAACAAACAAACATGCTTAACACAATGTACTAAAAAACAATACTCTCCTTATAAAACGGTATGAAAAGGACCGCTGCCTTCCTTCAGTCTCTCCCCAGGGACTGTATAAACGACAGGCAATAGAAATAGATGGCGCTGGTCTTGGTATGCAGTGAGATTTTGTATTAAAAATAGAAATGGACTTGATGTGCAAGTTTAAATCCAGAAAATAATGTGCAGTATACGCACTCCTTCAATAACGTGAGTTCAGCTTCTAAGGTGTATCTTTCTCCAGAAGATAGGGTACGAATTCCAGAGAGGGTATCAGCTGGGCTAGAAATGGATTAAAAACTCATCAGCAGTAAAACAGTAGTTTGTGGGGGGAGGAGCCAACTACCATCCAGACAGGACGCACACCTTAGGAGCTCCTGCTATACACGAAATTTATGTAGACTTTAACACTATTTCTAACCTTTTGTTTGGGGTATATATTGAGTGCTGACTTTTAGTTGCTTCCTGAGAACTTCATAATCATCATTAAGGATCTGCAAACCGTACTTTACAGCTTGTACTGGTCTACAGTAGAGGCGCGAAAAAAATATGGCCGCGCTTATCATGAGACAAATATCTGACTTGCTAGCGGACCATAATCAAATCATACTAGATGCGATAGACGAGGCTTTCAACTCTCTTATTCCTCTTGCCACCTTATCAACTGCCCTAACTATTTACAAAGATGAGTGTGGTGACATGGAGGATACAACGGATTCCCAGCAGCCGCCATCTTTAACGCTGAGACCGGCACTCACTTCGGTATGCTGCGACAGCGCTATGACAAGTGAGACTATTACCCTAGAGGGGGATCAGGAGACAGATGCCGACCTGCGGGGCTTGCAATCGGATGTACCCCATAAAAATCTAAGTATAACGTCTCAGACAGTCGCGCTTCAGGGCGCTAAAGAATTGATATGGGCGCAGGGACTGTACCCGACTCCTTACTGCCAGCTACCTTACCAGAGTTCCTTCGAGTCTCATGGATTGTCCGGTGTCGGCTGGGTGCGGCTGAATAGACTCAAGTCCTCTGAACCACAAATGTGCTGGGATCTCTGGAATCTACCTACTGCTACAGATTGGCTGCTTGTACCGGAGCATCTACAGCAGGAGCAGCATGTTGCCTGCGGCCTCAGGAGAGGAATCGGGTAAATTTGACATTGGCGGGTTCTACACCCCGGACATTGACACACACCATCTTGCTGTTCCATATGCGCAACTGCCCCCCATCTTTAAGTTTAGCCCTGACAGAAGTTTTGGATCAGGGCAGTCAACTCACTCTTCTAAAGGACCATGATATATTAAGTATTCAGGATACTGTTACCGTTGTTACAGCTACCAGACTTTACTTATTTATCCCCAAGAAATGCACCCCTGACTTAACGGTCACTTTATGACTCAGCTCAGTATTTACTGGATATTTTCTTTTTTACATCTTAACCACCTTGCTAAGTACATACTTGTTGTTTACTGTTCAGTTACTCATGTTCTCACAGTGACTTCTTGTTTTCCATAGTAAACATTATGCTAGTTAGAAGCAAGTTGGTTAATACATTTTTTTTTTTTTTTACGTTATACTACTCCCTACTCCAGAACGCTACTGTATTTATAGATATGCTGTGCTCTGCTCTTATATTCACTAGCTAAGTTTTCCTGTGTGCTACAAACAATATTTGTTAACACTAGCGATAGACAAGGATGGGAAGGCTTTATCAACGCAGGCCCCAACACTTCTCCCATAAAGTTTAGTCTTGTGTTTATGTCACTCACAGCTTATTAACGCACACAAGTACATTATTGGTAATTAAATGTACCACTATTCATATGCACTCCCGTGTATAAGCTAATAAGATTAGAGTATTACCTACCTAGATAAATAGAATTTAAACATTCATACACTTTATGTATATGCATGGAGTTCAGACATAGTTTGTCTACATGACATCTTGCTGCCAGCGGCCGAGGTAGCGTGATGCCTATATACTACAAGTATAGAGCTACATAGCATACTATTGGACATAGCTTCACACCACATTGCAAATTGTCGCATATGAATGCTGTTCTTATACTCTACTTCATGTTAAAGCTTTGAACAGGTTTTCAATATTCTATCTATAATTGTTATATAAGATTGACATATAGTTGTAATCTCAGCATGGATGGTCCTATAGCGAACCAACTATCTACCCCTAGGAATCCTCTTAGTTAAAACCCAACGCTGTAATTATGTTTCTGTAATATCAACCCATGGTACACAACTGTCTGGTTATGTTTAAACACTGTGCAAGATTATAATTTTTGTAATTAGTGAGCAACAACCTGTTAATAGAGGGTTACACCCCAATATATCTCTAATATTCCTAGGACAATTATTCAGAGAGCAGGACAGCACCCTCAGTGTGGGCTGGACCCACACTAGCACTATACCATATGGTCTCTGTTTCCACAATATAGCATATGAGGCGCCTGGCTAGTGGTGAGCTAGGTGCCTTAAATACACGAGCTCCCATCTACGATGTACGGCTTTGGCCTATTTTTCTACCAACTTTTATTTGCACGTCCCCTAATATCCAGATATCCTGGCAACCTTTGGCTCAGTCATAGCGCTTTGCTTATTTGTGGGTCTGTTATATTTAAATCACCATCTCCTTTCCCCCATAATATACCCGTCGGTATCCGATATGCCCATGTAATCTTTCATATAATATAGGGTTTGTACATCTCCCTGACCTGATGGGACGCTTAATTTATACAATTTGTCCACAGCATTTAGTCTACCACCTCCCCCCCCCGCCTTAATATATCTCCTAGTTTAGGAGAGTGAATTATGTGGTTTCTCTTGTCAATACCACACCTTATCTCCTCCTTCTTATTATTATATTTTGCACTACAAATTTACATGGTCACTCCTTTTCCACCCAAGCTGTGCAAGATTGTTTAATACTACCTTTTTTCCTCACAAATTATATACTACAAGCAGTGAATATTATTTTATATTGTATATAGCATCATATCTATCGGTCATACTCTAATTATCTTACTTCAAAAAGATGCTATACGCTTGAAATTACGTGAAGCGAGGAAACTCACCTTGCTCAGCATTTGTATTGTCATTGTTGTTTGAAATATATCTTGTTAATCCATTCTATCATATACTTATAGAAAAGAGGTTCCTGACTCTTCCATAGTATAGCCTATGCTGCAGATTTTACTTATTTAGATGGAAGTAGTATATGTGAAATGTACCATTTATGCATGTTTTGTACGATATTATTTTGCATAAGCTGTATTGGTTTTTCGCATAACCTCAATAAAAACTTTAAAAAAAAAAACAAAAACAAAAAAACAGTAGTTTGTATTACAAATCAAGTAGTAACTTACTTATCAAATATAGTAAGTCTGGCTCGTCACAGGAAAAAAGCAATTCCAAGTATGTAAAAAATATACAAATATTTATTTCAGCTCTACGCGTTTCAATGCTCAAGCGTCTTTTTCAAGAGCAATAAAAACAAGTAAAAACAAAGTTTGCATGATACCGTGACTCATTAAGCCGGGTTTATATACAGCTGTATCGGTATTCCAATTTCCTGTATCCAACAGGAAATAGGACTTACATAAAAATATACAAGAGAAGATGAGAATATAAATGTTTAAGCCCAACCTTTTGTTCTTTACAAAGCTCAATCCTTTTCTATGTCGCTATATTTAAATAAAATAAATAAAATACTTTTTTGTAAGAAGGTTAGGCGTAAACATGAGAAACAGAATATTGTAACCAATGAATGGTTCTCTTTGAGAATTTGTCCAATCAAAACTACGCTGTTGAATTAAGTCCTCATTCAAGTATTCCTTTTCTTTTAGTTCCTTTTCAGGTCCGTCGTAGTGTCACGTGATTCTTGTGGCCAATCCGATCATATTGGGATGTTCCCCGTTGGTATGTGATGTCATGTAGGCTTGTCCGATCACATGTTGTTCCTAGCCAATCCTAAGGATCATCCTTTTCATAAAACCAAACAGGATCATGACAATAGAAGCACATATAAATACAATCAGGATTCTAATGATGGATCACACCACATAGATTCAAATCCTTTTCCACCAAATCAAAATTGGGACAAACACAAATCAACAGTATCACATACAAGCCATCACTGGCCACAACACAACAGATATGCTCCTCTACAGAAAGACAGTCCAACCCCACAAACAGACAGACACTTCTCACATTTCAGGAATCAAGACAACAGGTCCAATCCAAAGAAATGAGAAAGAACACCAGATCCCTCAGAGGGAGAAGAGGGGGTAGAGGAAAGACACATGAGAAAAAGACATATCTAACTAAGATACATAACCTATCTTCACAACCCATCACTGAACAAGAAACCAAAATACTATCAAAGGGACTTAATTGTGTACCGACACAAGGAGTAAATGCCTTTCAATTATTTATAGATGCCCAGAAGTTCATTAGAAACCTAACTATTAAACGTTTCTTTGCTAAAAAAGAAACTTTAAGTTATACACCGCCTGAGATTGAGCCAAGAACTAAATTCAAAAATCCATCTAAATTTTATCCAAGCCATTTCAAAGGGTCATGTATAGATGTCTTCGGGAAATTAATAATGAAAGACATAGAAAATATGAGACATCAACCTAAATATCATAATTTATCTAGAACAGAATCAGAAATTTTAAAGGGACTCAATGAAAGAGAAGATATCATAATAAAGGAAGCTGACAAAGGGGGAGGGGTGGTCATCATGGACAGGACATTCTACTTAAAAGAAGCTAATAGAATTCTATCAGACACCAACACCTATCAAATACTACACCACTCCCACAAAAAATAATTCAGTCAGGAATTACAAGAATTGCTAATACAGGCCCTGGATAAAGAAGTTATAAATGAACAAGAGTATGATTTTTTATTTAAAACTCACTCCAAAACTCCTATTTTTTACCAAAATTACACAAAGATCCTCTGCAACCCCTAGGCCGTCCCATCATTAGCAGCATTGATTCACTGACTTCAAATGCATCCGCTTTCATTGACTATCTTTTACAACCCTACGCACAAAATTCCAAATCCTATCTGAAAGACACTACAAATGCACTTAATATCATTAACCAAATAAAATGGGAATCTAATTATTTATGGGCCACTATGGATGTCACATCACTGTATTCTATAATTGATCACCAGAAAGGCCTAACAGCCGTTAGATGGAAATTAACACAAGATCCAAATATATCAGAAAAAATGCTAGATTTCATTATTGTGGCTATAAAGTTTATGTTAACTCATAATTTCTTTTGGTTCAATGACCAACAATATTTGCAGATATGCGGTACCGCCATGGGCACCAGGTTCGCCCCCAGCTACGCAAATATTTATATGGACCACTTTGAACATCTCCATGTGTGGTCCAATGACGTGGCCAGGGCGAGCATGGTGACATGGCGGAGGTATATCGATGATATCCTTTGTATTTGGAGAGGAAGTATAGATACCTGTCAGCAATTTGTTAACACTCTTAATAAGAATAATATGAATATCATATTAACCCCAGAGCTACATACCACTAAAGCAACTTTTCTAGATTTGTCCATCATAACCAACGATGGATGCATACACACTAAAACACACTTTAAAGAGTGTGATGTAAATACATACATTCAACATGATAGCCAACATCATCCTTCATGGCTAAAGGCAATACCCAAGGGACAATTCCAACGAATTAGAAGAAATTGTGACAGAATAGAAGACTACGAGGAACAATCGATAATACTTAAAAATAGATTTTTAGAAAAGGGTTATTCCCCAACTAATCTGGAAGCAGACAGACAATCAGTTAAAAACATGGACCGCAATATTTTTTGGCCAAGCAAAAGACTACTACAAACAAACAATCTTCATTTCCCAGATTCATTACTACCTTTAATTGAGGGCACAATCAAATCACTAACATAATCAAAAAACTGGCATATTCTACAGAATTATGAATTTCTAGGTAAGACCGTACCCACAAAACCCCTTATTACTTACAGACGAGGTAGCAATTTTAAACAAAAATTAGCTCCATCATTAATAAAGGGCATGGCTCCAAAACCACCTTTAAGTATTTCAAATTTACAGGGTTTCTACACATGTGGAAAATGCAAAGGCTGTAATTATACTAAAAGAACTCACAAATCCTTTACTTCTTTCATAACAGGCAAAACATACATAATTAAACATTTCATTACATGTAAAACTAAAAATGGCATATACTTACTTCAATGTAATTGTCAAATACAATATTTAGGACAAACTACTAGATTTCTAAAGACCCGCATCTTAGAACACCTTAATAAAATAGACAAGAAACATGATGATCATGGTGTCCCTTTACATTGCAATACTTGTCCCAAATTTGACACAAATAACTTTTTATGGATGGGAATAGAGAAAGTATCTACCCATTGGAGAGGAGGACTTTTAGAACATGAATTAAATAAGAGAGAACTATGGTGGATCCATACACTTAGAGCTTACAATCATTGGGGGTTAAACAAAGATATTCGAATAGCGGCGTTTATTTAAAAAAAAATTTAATAAAAATTAAAGCTCATCTTTTCATTCTGGACATTTAGTCCTTCACAAATATTGTGGTCATTAACTACACTTTTTATTTTATTTTAATTTATTTTAGTTTTTATTTAAAAACAATTATTCTTTCACACATACTGTCACTTTAAGACAGACACAACGACCAAACACTAACTCACATAAATCATGCACATAAACAATGTTTATTAACTTATAACAATTTTTATTGTTTTTTTCACAATATATTTATTAATGGTTTATTCACTAAGATTTTTATGCTATTTGAAATAATCGTAAAAAATGCCTTTCCAAAGAAATATGAAGTTTTGACTATATAATGATTTTGTTAGCATTACTTTTTAACTTATTCATACAAAGAAATTCCATATTGGTTATATTGCTTCAAATTGCCGCAAAATCATTCTGCATAATATAGTTTTTCCTTATATAATTAGAATAGATACTGCTGCTCTCTTCTCTTTTTGTATTCATAGAACATCGGCTCGCATTGAGCCTAATATCACTTGTAAAACTCTGATACATACGGACAGAGACACTATGAAAAGGATGATCCTTAGGATTGGCTAGGAACAACATGTGATCGGACAAGCCTACATGACGTCACTGTAAGGATTCCACTCCTGGTTTTCCTTTTTTCTTATACAGCTCACCTTACACCTCTATTTAAGTCATGTCTCCGCCCCAAACAAGTGCTTAGTTATTAAATTCATATCAGCTAAGCTCTATGCATCCATTTCTTAACCTGTGCATTATTTCATGAATTGAAGATATTTGCTACTACAAGTTATTGGATTACAATTACCAGCAGGAACTGTTACTACAAGCTGCTACCCAGTGAATGAATTTAATTCATCTAAGTTACTTTTACCCTGAGGATTGGACCTGTTTCATCAGACACCTGCAAGCAGTACAAACCGGGACTTTCAAGGAGTAACCGCAAGTAACATAAAATCTTAAGTTGCTGCCACACAGTTAACTGATCTAATTGCTGCATATATTATAATATCGCTACTTCTGTTTCAATATAACATTTGTAACAAACCATTTTCACTGTAACGCTACGGATCAGCTCTGACGTCATCAGCAGGGGAACTCCTGTGTACTTGACACGCCCCTGTCAGCAGCTGCAGCTTTCTGTGTTCTCTCTCACTACATATTACTCGGTTACTACTACAATCAGGTTTAACGGTGGTTAGTCCACATATCACTTGCTCCGTAGCTAAACAAAAAGTATCAATACTGGAATTTACTGCTTATCTTTTCTGAATATTAATTCAAAGTTCTTGTACTTCCTTTTCAGTTATAGTTTGGAATATTGCTACACATTAATTGTAGCTTATCACTACAAATATATACTCATACTTCAATTCATCATATATTAAAACTCACTCTGAATCATCACAGCCTATGCTGAAATAATAGTCTGTATTTTAGAGTGAAACATTCACACTTTACGGCAGTTGAGATCCAACAAAATAAAAACATTACAGAATAACTAAGCCATTATTATGGATCCAGCCGAACTCCCACAAATTGTCTTTAACCTGTCACAAAGGGTAGACCAACTCAGCCAGGGTCTAAGAGATTTACAATTGGAAAATGAGACTTTGAGAAACGTTATAAAAGATTCCATCAATCCTAAGCTACCAGCCCAAGAGACCTCTCCTGAACCCTTTGTTGCTCCTCCAGAATATTTTCAAGGAGACAGAAATCAATACCGCCACTTTAAGAATGCTTGCCTTCTTAATTTTTCTCTCAGCCTAGGACCTATCCAAATGATAGGGTGAAAGTTCTCTGCATGATAAGCTACTTAAGGGGAGAACCCCGTATATGGGCTGACACACTATTCGAAACTAATAATCCGGTCCTATCATCCTTTTCGGCATTTCTTGACGTCATGGATGAATTGTATAATGATACCAACCTCCAAATTACAGCTGAGAGCAAAATGAGGAAACTTAAACAAGGTTCCAGACCTGTGGAATATTACATAACGGAGTTCAAACAGTACTCCATTGACTCCCAATGGAATGCCATAGCCCTCAGAAATCAATTTAGGCTTGGTCTTTCGGATGCAGTCAAGGATGAATTAGCCAGAACCGAATTGCCAGAGACACTTGAGGCTCTTATGAAATTAAGTAGCCATATAGATAGAAGATTAAGGGAGAGAAGATCTGAACGACAATACTCAGACCAGCCATACAAAAAGGAAAAGGTCCCCAGTCCTAACCAACCTACTCTTAGGTCTACTAGTCCCAGCGGAGCTGAAGCTATGGATATCAGCATCTTCAGGGGACCGCTAACACCGGATGAAAGTATGAGAAGAAAGACCCGGGGCCTTTGCATGTATTGTGGTGATCCAGCTCACAGTCTTAAGGACTGCCCTATCATACCTCAGAAAAAGAACAGTAAGTGTAGCATTAACTTTACCTCTCAAGTAGTACTTAATAAACCACTTCACTGTTCTCTACTTTTGTCTTTACAGTGGGCAAGTAAACAGATCTCCGTCCCTGCTATCGTTGACACCGGAGCTCAAGGCAACTACATTGACAGCTCATTAGTCTCTATCAATAAAATACCACTGATTAAGAAATTGTCTCCTATTTCTCTTCGTGTTGTTGATGGCTCTGAGATTTCTTCTGGACCTATTACACATCATACCATTCCTCTTTCTGTCACAACATTAAACAATCATCATGAACATCTCTCTTTTGATGTGATTACATCTCCATTATTTCCAATTGTTCTTGGGTTGGCTTGGCTACAACTACATGAACCTCAGATCAGTTGGAAATCTTTAGACATACATTTAAACTCACAATACTGCCAACAAACTTGTATTAGGCAGTCACTACTTTCTCTGAACCCCACTTCTGACACTCTTGTACCAATTGAATACAGTCACTTTGCTGAGGTTTTCAGTAAAAAAGAGGCTGAAACACTTCCTCCTCATCGATCCTATGACTGCCCCATAGAGTTAAAACCAGGTACAACTCCACCCATAGGACATTTATATCCTCTATGTCAATCTGAATTAGACCATCTGAAAAGCTATTTAGATGAGAATTTGAAGAAAGGATTCATTCGTCCTTCTGTCTCACCAGCTGGTGCTGGTATGTTTTTTGTCCGAAACAAGGATAACTCTTTACGCCCTATTATTGATTTTAGACAACTAAATAAGATCACCATAAAAAATCGCTACCCACTGCCACTCATTCCGGAACTCATAGAGAGACTAAGACATGCCACTATCTATACTAAATTGGATCTGAGGGGCGCATACAACCTTGTACGCATCAGAGAGGGGGATGAATGGCTCACGGCTTTTAGAACAAGATATGGGTTGTATGAATACCTAGTTATGCCTTTCGGACTCACCAACGCACCAGCAACCTTCCAATTCTTTATAAATGACATTTTTCATGATTTACTCGATATTTGTGTCATAGTTTATTTAGATGACATTCTGATTTATTCCTCCAATACTACTGACCACATCAAACACGTTAGTTGGGTTTTATCTCGTCTCCAGGTTCACCGACTTTATGCCAAACTGGAAAAATGCATTTTTCATACTACAACCATAGATTTCCTGGGTTATTCCATCAGCCCTGAAGGCATTCAAATGCAAGAAGGAAAAGTTGAGGCAGTAAAATCTTGGCCAACTCCTATGAACAGAAAAGATCTACAAAAATTCCTCGGGTTCAGTAATTACTACAGGAAATTCATCCGAAATTTCTCGAGTATTTCGAAACCTCTTACCAAACTTACTAGTTCCAATTGCGTGTTCAGATGGTCGAAAGAAGCTGCTGATGCTTTCAATTTCCTCAAAGAGTCCTTTTCCTCAGCTCCTATTTTAAAGTATCCTGATCCCGACCTACAATATATATTGGAAGTGGATTCTTCGGATTATGCACTCGGTGCAGTCTTATCACAACGTAAGACACTCAAAGAACCTCTATTTCCTATCGGCTTCTTTTCAAAAGTTATGTCCTCTGCAGAAATGAATTACTCCATAGGGGATAAAGAATTACTTGCCATCAAAAGAGCTTTGGAATTTTGGAGACATCTCCTAGAAAGTACATCTCATCCCATCATAATTTATACAGACCATCGTAACCTTGAGTTTCTACAGAACAACAAAACTTTATCTGGGAGACAGGTTAGATGGAGCCTCTTCTTCAGTCGTTTTGATTTCCAGATTCTGTATAGACCTGGATCGAAAAATGGAAAGGCAGATGCACTCTCCCGCAGAGATCCTAGACCCATTCCTGAATATACACCTAGTTGTATCCTACCACCCACTAAATTCCTCGCTTCATTATCTATATCAGTTCCAGACTATGAAGCCGCCTTAGGGTTGGAAAAACAAGCACTTCTGAACTCCCTAATTAAGAAAGATGGATTATATTATCATGGTTCTCAAATTTACGTACCTGAACCACTCAGAGCACAAATTATTAAAGAACACCATGATCCTCCCTTACTTGGTCATGTAGGTATCAGACGCACTAAGGAATTAGTAAGCAGAACTTACTGGTGGCCATCCATGGAAAATTCTATCAAGCTCTACATTCAGCAGTGTATTACTTGCTCAGTATCCAAACCCGAGAGAAGACCTCCCTACGGACTCCTCATGCCTTTGGACATACCCAATTCACCCTGGGTTCACATTGGTATGGATTTTATCGTAGAACTACCGCCAAGCTCTGGTTTCACCACCATTTTAGTCGTTACTGACCACTTTACTAAAATGGCACATTTCATTGCTTACCACAAGTTGCCTACTTCTTCAGAAACTGCACATTTGTTTCTGAACAACATTGTAAGGCATCATGGTTTACCGACTGTTTTGTTCACAGATAGAGGTAGCCAATTTACCTCAAGGTTTTGGAAGACACTCACTACAAGTCTGCAAATTGAACAACGGCTAAGTACTGCTTTCCACCCACAAACCAACGGACAAACTGAAAGATTGAACCAATGGCTCGAACAATACTTACGTTGCTACTGCTCATACCATCAACATAAATGGTCATCTTTTCTTGCTATGGCAGAATTTTCCTACAATAACACTATCAACAGTACCACAAATTACTCTCCCTTTTTTGCTAACTATGGGTTCAATCCTAGATTCAATTTTCAGCATTCCTCTTCTGAAAATACACCATCTGTTGACGAATTACTACAACGCCTATCAGAAAACTTCCATCATCTATCTACAAACATACAGCATGCACAAGCATCTCAGAAAAAGTTTTATGACTTAAGACGTAGAGTTGCTCCAAAGTATGAAGTAGGAGACTTCGTGTGGTTGTCAACAAAAAATATCAAGTTACATCTTCCGAAGAAGAAATTGGCTAGTCTATTCATAGGCCCATTCAAGATCACTCACATAGTAAATGAGAATGCAGTTACCTTGGATCTACCTGATAATTTGGTAATACACCCTACCTTCCATGTCTCTTTACTGAAGCCTTATACAGGTCGACACCCTCCTACTCCTCTCCTTCCTCCTGATCCGGTATGCCTGGACACAAACATGTATGAAGTTCAGGATCTCTTGGATTCCAGATATTATAATGGTGAACTTCAGTATCTAGTGAGATGGAAGGGGTTTTCATCTGAAGAAGACTCCTGGGAGCCTCATACTCATATTGATGCTACAAGGCTTGTTGCACGTTTCCACAGACGTTTTCCCCACAGACCAAAACATCCAGCCGTGGTCGGCTTGCTTGAGGGGGGGGACGTGTAAGGATTCTACTCCTGGTTTTCCTTTTTTCTTATACAGCTCACCTTACACCTCTATTTAAGTCATGTCTCCGCCCCAAACAAGTGCTTAGTTATTAAATTCATATCAGCTAAGCTCTATGCATCCATTTCTTAACCTGTGCATTATTTCATGAATTGAAGATATTTGCTACTACAAGTTATTGGATTACAATTACCAGCAGGAACTGTTACTACAAGCTGCTACCCAGTGAATGAATTTAAAGGGACAGTCAAGGCCAAAAAAAACTTTTATTTTTCAAATAGGGCATGTAATTTTAAACAACTTTCCAATTTACTTTTATCAACAATTTTGCTTTGTTCTCTTGGTATTCTAGTTGAAAGCTAAACCTAGAAAGGCTCATATGATAATTTCTAAGCCCTTGAAGGCCGCCTCTAATCACATGCTTTGTATTTGCTTTTCACAACAGGGGAGAGTAGTTCAGGTAAACCATATAGATAGAATTGTGATCACGCCCGTGGGTTGTGGCAGACACTGCACTAATTGGCTAAAATGCAAGTCAATAGATAATAACTAAAAGTCATGTGATTAGGGGCAGTCAGGAGATGCTTAGATACAAGTTAGTCACAGCAGTAAAAAGTGTATTAATATAACTGTGTTGGTTTTGCAAAACTGGGGAATGGGTAATAAAGTGATTATCTTTTTAAACAACAAAAATTCTGGTGTTGACTGTCCCTTTAATTCATCTAAGTTACTTTTACCCTGAGGATTGGACCTGTTTCATCAGACACCTGCAAGCAGTACAAACCGGGACTTTCAAGGAGTAACCGCAAGTAACATAAAATCTTAAGTTGCTGCCACACAGTTAACTGATCTAATTGCTGCATATATTATAATATCGCTACTTCTGTTTCAATATAACATTTGTAACAAACCATTTTCACTGTAACGCTACGGATCAGCTCTGACGTCATCAGCAGGGGAACTCCTGTGTACTTGACACGCCCCTGTCAGCAGCTGCAGCTTTCTGTGTTCTCTCTCACTACATATTACTCGGTTACTACTACAATCAGGTTTAACGCTGGTTAGTCCACATATCACTTGCTCCGTAGCTAAACAAAAAGTATCAATACTGGAATTTACTGCTTATCTTTTCTGAATATTAATTCAAAGTTCTTGTACTTCCTTTTCAGTTATAGTTTGGAATATTGCTACACATTAATTGTAGCTTATCACTACAAATATATACTCATACTTCAATTCATCATATATTAAAACTCACTCTGAATCATCACAGCCTATGCTGAAATAATAGTCTGTATTTTAGAGTGAAACATTCACACTTTACGGCAGTTGAGATCCAACAAAATAAAAACATTACAGTCACATACCAACGGGGAACATCCCAATATGATCGGATTGGCCACAAGAATCACGTGACACTACGACGGACCTGAAAAGGAACTAAAAGAAAAGGAATACTTGAATGAGGACTTAATTCAACAGCGTAGTTTTGATTGGACAAATTCTCAAAGAGAACCATTCATTGGTTACAATATTCTGTTTCTCATGTTTACACCTAACCTTCTTACAAAAAAGTATTTTATTTATTTTATTTAAATATAGCGACATAGAAAAGGATTTAGCTTTGTAAAGAACAAAAGGTTGGGCTTAAACATTTATATTCTCATCTTCTCTTGTATATTTTTATGTAAGTCCTATTTCCTGTTTGATACAGGAAATTGGAATACCGATACAGCTGTATATAAACCCGGTTTAATGAGTCACAGTATCATGCAAACTTTGTTTTTACTTGTTTTTATTGCTCTTGAAAAAGACGCTGAAATAAATATTTGTATATTTTTTACATACTTGGAATTGCTTTTTTCCTGTGACGAGCCGGACTTACTATATTTGATAAGTTACTACTTGATTTGTAATACAAACTACTGTTTTACTGCTGATGGGTTTTTAATCCATTTCTAGCCCAGCTGATACCCTCTCTGGAATTCGTACCCTATCTTCTGGAGAAAGATACACCTTAGAAGCTGAACTCACGTTATTGAAGGAGTGAGTATACTGCACATTATTTTCTGGATTTAAACTTGCACATCAAGTCCATTTCTATTTTTAATAGAAAATCTCACTGCATACCAAGACCAGCTCCATCTATTTCTATTGCCTAATTATTTTATTGTCTGAGCTTTGCCGGTTCATTAATTTTACTGCTCTCAGCATTTCCTTACGTCCAGGTACTATCACTTCTTGTGTGGCATTTGCATCATATCTGCTCATTAAGCAATTTGCCTTACTTTTTATTATGTAATAAAGCTGTTTTATTATCAGTGAACCTGGTGTAATTCTTTGGTCAGAGTTGGCACAAGCGGTCGCATTACGTACCATGCCACCGGTAATAAAAATGCCAGAAGGCTTCCTGTAACAACCAAAAAAATACAGGGTGGGTCCGGAAGAGCTCTTACAATAAGCTAGAACCCACGGCAAGAAACAAAAACCTAAACAGGTAGAAATCCCATCCAGAATTCAAAACTTTTTAATTTTCTTTTTTTTTATTCGATTATCAACACTTACTATGTTTCCCACCTGTCACAATCTTGTCTGCCTGTGTTTTTTTTTGTGTGTGTTCTAAAATGTAAATAAGTCTATATTTAGTTAAAACAAAACATATTACCTTTCTGTGCTATGTATACTATTATAAATGATATAAAACTACCTTTAGTTAATGTCTAAATGACATAGGATATTGTTGTTTACACTTGGTTCCATCCCCTCTTTAAACTGCAAAGATACAAATATTCCAAAATCCAAATTATTCCGAAATCCAAACCTTTCCCAGTCCCAAGCAGTTTGGTATAAAGGGGTTTCTACTTGTACAATGCAAATTTAACTAACAAAATGACATCTAGTTTTGGATTGGTCTTTGAAAAACTTTGCAGGAAACAAGGTGTTAGTACAGGTAGAATTTTTATAGAAACTGCTTGGGACTGTAAAAAGGTTTGGATTTCAGAATTGTTTGGATTTTGGAATATTTATATATTTGCATCTTTAAAATGGGACAGTTTAGAGAGGGAATGGGACCAAGTGTAAACAATAATATCTTATGTCATTTAGGCAATATTTATGTGTCATAATGCAGCTCATACCTAATGGTAGCTTTATATGTTTAATACTTCTGTATACATATACAGTGAGACAGATAGCTCAGCATGCTAAGGCACTGTGGCTGAGCTCTGTAGCAACCCAAGGGTTGCAGGTTTGATCCCCGGTGAGGTCCACTCAGCCTTTCATTCTTCCAGGGTTGATAAAATGAGCAGCACCTTGAGACCCTTATGGGTGATTAGCAACACTTTACAATTACCCAATACATACACATAGAACCCTCAGAAAGCAAATAGAACTATTATTTGTATTTTAGAACACAAAATCAAACAAACCAAAGACACAGACAAAGAAGATAATGTCTCACACTTCTGTATTCAGATCCTAACGAAGGATCAGAATGCAGATGTCTAGTTATTATTGCACTATTGCTTGCATATAACTATGTGGCTTTCTCTGCAAATGGGTTAAACACATAGTTAAAGCCAGCTCCAGAGCAGCAATATAATTGCAAGACAATTACAAGAAGCATGTGTGTGCAGCCACCAATCAGCAGCTAGCTCCCAGTAGTGCATTGGTGCTCCTAAGCCTGACTAGGTATGCTTTTCAACAGAGGATAACAAGAGAAAAAGCAAATTTGATAATACAATTGCATGCTGTACCTGAAGAGACAGATGTGTGTAGCCTAGAAAGGTTATTTCCTAATCAGTATGGGGCATATGTACATATCTGTCCCTGACCACAGCAGCAATATTAACATGCATGCTTAGCCACAAGAATGTGATGTTTGCTAAAAATAATAATATAGTCTTAAATGCTATTTTTATTCCATAAGCTTTCAGGAGCTCACAGGTCTCTTCTCATGCAGGATATTTGCCCATTAAGGAACAAATAGGACTCATTATCAGAAGCTGTATGAAGCCCTTTACAGCAGTGCAGAAGTGACTGGGTATCTGCACACATCATTTATACTGGAATCACCTACAAACCATACTCAGTGGTGATCTGCTGTCTCTGCAAATAAACACCAAACGCCCCCTACCACTTCCTTCTTTGCCTAAATAGAATAAGGAGACCAGCTGAGTTAATGTTCCTTCTAATTGTTATTTTTTGGTTGTAAAGTTTCAGGACACTGAGGTCTCTTCTGGCAAATGTTAATCTAAAGGAAGCAGAAGTAGGTTGGCTCTAAGCTTAATAGAACCCTGTGCAAAATCCCCAACAGGCACTCCCTGACTCTTCTCAACAAGCACAACGATTTAACCACACTGTGCCAGCAACAAACACATCAGTCAATTTACTGTTAACATACAGTAAATATTTGACCCCTTGTGAGACAGCAACACAAACTGACCAGTGATATAATCCCTAATTGCAACTATAATTCAATGCTTTTGTGATAGCAACACAGAATACAGGGAGTGCAGAATTATTAGGCAAATTAGTATTTTGACCACATCATCCTCTTTATGCATGTTGTCTTACTCCAAGCTGTATAGGCTCGAAAGCCTACTACCAATTAAGCATATTAGGTGATGTGCATCTCTGTAATGAGAAGGGGTGTGGTCTAATGACATCAACACCCTATATCAGGTGTGCATAATTATTAGGCAACTTCCTTTCCTTTGGCAAAATGGGTCAAAAGAAAGACTTGACAGGCTCAGAAAAGTCAAAAATAGTGAGATATCTTGCAGAGGGATGCAGCACTCTTAAAATTGCAAAGCTTCTGAAGCGTGATCATCGAACAATCAAGCGTTTCATTGAAAATAGTCAACAGGGTCGCAAGAAGCGTGTGGAAAAACCAAGGCGCAAAATAACTGCCCATGAACTGAGAAAAGTCAAGCGTGCAGCTGCCAAGATGCCACTTGCCACCAGTTTGGCCATATTTCAGAGCTGCAACATCACTGGAGTGCCCAAAAGCACAAGGTGTGCAATACTCAGAGACATGGCCAAGGTAAGAAAGGCTGAAAGACGACCACCACTGAACAAGACACACAAGCTGAAACGTCAAGACTGGGCCAAGAAATATCTCAAGACTGATTTTTCTAAGGTTTTATGGACTGATGAAATGAGAGTGAGTCTTGATGGGCCAGATGGATGGGCCCGTGGCTGGATTGGTAAAGGGCAGAGAGCTCCAGTCCGACTCAGACTCCAGCAAGGTGGAGGTGGAGTACTGGTTTGGGCTGGTATCATCAAAGATGAGCTTGTGGGGCCTTTTCACATCACACGCGTCCAAGTACTCCACAGCGTGGCTGGCAAGAAAGGGTATAAAAGAAGAAAATCTAATGACATGGCCTCCTTGTTCACCTGATCTGAACCCCATTGAGAACCTGTGGTCCATCATAAAATGTGAGATTTACAAGGAGGGAAAACAGTACACCTCTCTGAACAGTGTCTGGGAGGCTGTGGTTGCTGCTGCACGCAATGTTGATGGTGAACAGATCAAAACACTGACAGAATCCATGGATGGCAGGCTTTTGAGTGTCCTTGCAAAGAAAGGTGGCTATATTGGTCACTGATTTGTTTTTGTTTTGTTTTTGAATGTCAGAAATGTATATTTGTGAATGTTGAGATGTTATATTGGTTTCACTGGTAAAAATAAATAATTGAAATGGGTATATATTTGTTTTTTGTTAAGTTGCCTAATAATTATGCACAGTAAGAGTCACCTGCACACACAGATATCCCCCTAAAATAGCTAAAACTAAAAACAAACTAAAAACTACTTCCAAAAATATTCAGCTTTGATATTAATGAGTTTTTTGGGTTCATTGAGAACATGGTTGTTCAATAATAAAATGAATCCTCAAAAATACAACTTGCCTAATAATTCTGCACTCCCTGTATTTACTTAAAGGGACACAAAACCCAGAACATATATTGATTCAGACAGAGCATACATTTTTATACAACTTTCCAAATGTACTTCACAAATTTGCTTAATTCTCTTGGTATCTTTTGTTAAAGGAGCAGCAATTCACTACAGGGAGCTAGCTGAACACATTGGTAAACAAATGAAAAGAGGCATATATGTCCAGCCACCAATCAGCTCCTGAGTATATCTGTGTTTGCTTTTCAACAATGGATACCAAGAGAACTAAGCAAATTAGATAACAGATATAAAATGGAAATTAGTTTAAAATTGTATGCTTTGTCTATATCATGAACAGATAATGTGAGGTTTCATGTCCTTTAACCCATTTATACTACACATTATGTTCTGTAGGTAGTAGTAGTTATTCTTTACTACAGTATTTGTGATAACCCAAAGCTCTTTCCCATGTTCCTTTACAAATATAAAATAACTCCTCATATGCACAGTCGGCCATCTTGGAAAGGCTGCCATATTTGTAAAGGATGATGTCTTCCTTCCACCTCTGCTGTACCTCCTGTTATTTTATTAGCACTATACGCAGGGCAGCGTCCTCGTGTCACTGCATAAGTTGCACATTCCTAAATCACTAACTTTCAATAAAAAAGCGCTTTGGTACTGTCTATGAGTAATTAGTGACACTTTTTATTGGACTAACCAAACATAAAAAACACAAGCTTTTGGAGGTTTCTTCTCTTCTTTGGGTCTGAAGCAATACTGATCAGCGTGGTGGAATGTGTAGACACACAATTTACGGAGCTGTTTTCACATGTGTATTGCCACCGTCTGCAGAGAGTTTTAGTGCAGTGCTTGGTAAAATTCTGAATTTTCTCTTTTCAAATGACAGTAGCTTGTGCATGAATTCCTTCAGTTGTCTGAATGCCAGAAGGGGGGGGGGGGCGGGTGTTGTGGAAAGATTAGAGTGTGGGATACTCTGTGCAGAATTTAAGACTGGTTAGTGCAGGTGCGATGAAAGCAGGAGCTGCGGAGGAAGTGGCATCTGTCTGTTCGGTGCCTGTGCAGTTTGCCATTTGTGACGGTTATTCTTATATCTAGGAAG
Source organism: Bombina bombina (assembly GCF_027579735.1). Lineage (NCBI taxonomy): Eukaryota > Metazoa > Chordata > Amphibia > Anura > Bombinatoridae > Bombina > Bombina bombina. The sequence continues at coordinate 296,265,778 of NC_069506.1, read as the reverse complement.
CTGAACACAGTAACTGTAAAAACTACGTCATCAATGTAATAAGTCGTTGTGAGTGACTCTGCTATAAACAGGTTACGCACGGTGGTGCCTGCAGCTGACCCCATGGTTTGTAGGTTAAAAGAATTGTTAAAGCTAAAATAATTATGGGTCAGGATAAATTTAGTAAGTTTGTTGATCTGTGCAGCACTGTGTGTCTGGTTTGAGCTTTGCTAAGAGACAAATTTAAAATAGGCATCAATTCCATCTTTGTTCGGGATGTTGCTGTCCAGAGATTCATCGCCTGTTACCACAAGCAAGGCATTTGCTGGTATTTCTGGTATCTGGTTGAGTTTGTTAAGTCAGGTTTTGTGAGGCTTAAGAATTCTCCACTAGGCCAGATATTGTTAATAGCAGTTATTTGTACAGCGCCAACAGATTCCACATCGCTAAATGTCCAGTCAGTGTGTCCATATCTGATATTATTGGAGCCTGCTTTATGGATTTTTCCAAACACGTAAAAGGTCCCACGTCGTATGACAGGAAAGTGTTTCTTTATCCAGCCCTTTTTTGGATGTGCTTAGGGAATTTCATTATTTTATTTTTAGTTCTATAACTGAGTGAGGTCCTTTTCCAATTTTTTTGTAGCAGTTTTGATCTTTTTGTCCTTTTAAAGACAAAGTAAATTTTGATGAATGAAAGCCCGGTTTTTAAAAATAAATAATACTATTAAAAACAGGGGCACTTTCATTCATCAAAGTTTAGAAAGCAGCCGTTTTGTTTAAAAAACAAAAACTTACCTTTCTTCTCTTCACAGCCGGATCAGCTTTCCCTGCCCGGAGATCCTCTCTTTACACGTCAGCAATGACTAATCCGGAAGCCGATTAGTCATTGCTGACGTGTGAAGAGGATCTCTGGGCGGGGGAAGCTGCTCCGGCTGTGAAAAGGTAAGTTTTTAAACAAAATGGCTGCTTTCTAAACTTTGATGAATGAAAATGCCCCTGTTTTTAATAGTATTTTTTAAAAACTGGGCATTAATTCATCAAAGTTTACCTTCAATTTAAAGTGATATGAAACCCAATTTTTTTTCTTTCATAATTCAGACAGAGCAGCATTTTTAAGCAACTTTCTAATTTACTCCTATTACATTTTCTTCATTCTCTTTCTATCTTTATTTGAAAAAGCAAAAATATAAGCTTAGGAGCCAGCCCATTTTTGGTTCAGCACCTGGGTAGCGCTTGCTGAGTGTTGGCTAAACGTACCCACCAATCAGCAAGCACTACCCATGGTGCTGAACCAAAAAGGCCCCGGCTCCTAAGCTTACATTCCTGCCTTTTCAAATAAAGATACCAAGAGAATGAAGAAAAATAATGATAATAGGAGTAAAAATTAGAAAGTTGCTTAAAATTGCATGCTCTATCTGAATCATGAAAGAAACTATTGGGTTTTCATATTCCTTTAACCATGCTGTGTACCAAGATAAAAATCTGCATTATTGCT